>NC_133124.1:148658538-148958538 GCF_048418815.1 Hemitrygon akajei | reverse complement strand
TTTCCCGTTCTTGTACCCCAGATGATAAGTGAGTGTAAATCTGAACCGACCAAAAAATAATTCCCAACTGGCCTGGCAGGAATTCAGGTGTTTGGCGGTTTGGATATATGCAAGGTTCTTGTGATTAGAACACGATAAATGAGTGTTCCGTCCCCTCCAGCCTGTGCCTCCATTCTTCCAACTCCAGTTTGAATGCCAGTAGCTCCCAGTTCCCCACACCATAATTTCGTTCAGCAGGAGACAGCCGGCGAGAAAGAAGGCACAGGGATGAAGTTTCTGATCAGATCCAGAACGTTGGGACAGGACCGCTCCCACCCTGGAGTCGGAGGTGTCGATCTCCATAATGAATTGACAGTAGGGGTCCAGTTGGACCAGGATGGCAGCAGACATGAAATGCCTCTTCAGTTCAGTGAGTGCTGAGTCAGCCTCAGAGTCCCAAAGAAAAGGTGTTGCAGGGGAGGTAAGTTGGGTAAGGGGCGCCGCCACCCGACTGTAATCCCCGATAAACTGACAATAGACATTTGCAAACCCCAGAAATCACTAGAGTTGCTTGTAGGTCATGGGTCTGGGCCACTCTGCCACCACCCGGATCTTCTCCGGATCCGCTCTCGATGATGTAACCTAAGAAGCTGACCGAGAGGACGTGGAATTCACACTTCTCAGCCTTCACAAATAATTTGTTCTCCTACACCCTCTGTAGGACTTGACAGACATGATGAATGTGGTTCTGGAGACTGCTGGAGAAGATCAGAATGTCACCCAGATAGACAAACACAAAGCTGTTAATAAAATCTCTCAACACATCGTTAATCAAGGCTTGAAAAATGGCGAGGCCAAACGGCATGACCAAGTATTCAAAGTGGCCTAGAGGCGTATTAAATGCCATCTTCCACATCCCTCTCCCTTAATCTGAGCAGATGGTAGGCACTTTGTAGGTCCAACTTCGAGAAGATGGTGGCTCCATGAAGCGGTTCAAACACCAAATTTATGAGGGGCAGTGGGTACTTGTTTTTAACGGTAATGTTGTTAAGGCCTTGGTAATTGATGCAGGGATGTAGTGACCCATCTTTCTTCCCCACAAAGAAGAACCCTGCGCCCACCAGGGAGGATAAATGCCGAATAATGCCTGCAGCGAGAGACTCACTGATGTACTCCTCCATGGCTTCTCTCTCAGGCCGGGACAAGTTATACAACCGACTGGTGGGTAACGAGGCCCAGGGGAGAAGGTCGATATCACAATCATATGGTTGGTGTGGAGGCAGGGAAAGAGCCTGTTGTTTACTAAATACCTGCCCCAGGTCGTGGTACTCTGCTGGAACCCTGGACTAGTCAGGGGGTTCCATGATAGGTGAGGTCGTGGTGACCACCCCAGGGGAAAGGGCCGACTGAAGACGGGTGGAGTGACAAAACAGTCTCCAGCTGGCTATCCTCCCAGTAGACCAGTCCATGTGGGGATAATGGTGGCTCAACCAGGGGTATCCCAGAACTACAGGGACTTGAGGAGAATGGATTAGATTAAATTGTACCTGCTCCTGATGGTTTCCAGACAGAATTAAAGTCAGGGGTGGCGTACAGTGGGTGACTCGAGCCAGAGGTCTTCCGTCCAGTGCCCGGGCTTCCAGAGGGGTATTTAATGGTTCCCGAGGAATTCTGGCCTGGGAGGCTATGTCCTCATCCAACAGATTTAACTCAGCACTGGAGTCCACCAAGGTGGATAGAGACAGGGATTGTTGGCGATAGTTCACAGTAGCTTGGATCTGCATCCGGGTTTGGGGAACTGAAGGGAGAGTCGTCTGGCTCACCAGGGTTGGGGGAACAGTTGGAGCAGGAGCTATGCTAGGACAGAAGGAAGAGAGAGGTTAGGGCTGGTCGAAGATGGGCCGTGGGGTGACTTGAGGAGAGGGGCGACCGGTTTTCTCTCTCTGATGTTCTGGGAGTTGGTTATCCAGCCTGGTGGCTAGAGAGACCAAAGAGTCCAAGCTGTTTGTGTCATCCCTCGCTGCCAATTCAGCTTTTATCCTGTCACAGAGGCCTTGTCGAAACACTTCCTGGAGTGCCTCGTCATTCCACCCAAGTTGGCCGCTAGTATCCGGAACTCTATGGAGTATTCAGCTACACTTTGTGAGCCCTGACGGAGAGTCAGTAGGCACTTACCAGCATCCTTACCGAGAATGGGATGTTCAAAAAACTTCCTCATTTCAGAGATGAAGGTGGGAAAAGAAGAGCCGGTCTCTGGCTGGTTGTCCCAAATCGCGGTGGCCCATGCTAAGGCATTCCCTCGCAACAACCCCATGATGTACACTATCTTTGATCTGTCCATGGTGTACGTGCATGGCTGCTGCTCGAAAACCAAGGAGCATTGCAGTAAGAAAGCCCAGCATTTCCCTATGTCCCCAGCATAGGGTTCCGGTTCGGGTACGTGCAGCTGTCTTGGTGATCGTGTTGCCAACCCATCGGGTGTTGCCATCCCAGGCTGTGCGAGTTGGTCAGACTGGGTTCTCGGAAAGGACGGAGTAAGAGGAGTGGATACTCGGTCGACCTGCTCACTGACCTTCTTTACATTCTCAGACAGGGCAAGGAGGTTCTCCATGACGTCTCTGAGCAGCTGATCGTGTAGGCCCAGTAGGGCACCCTGGCTGGCGAGGGCCTGTTGCGGGGGTTTGTGTCCACTGGGTTCATTCTTGGCCAGTTCGTTCTGTTATACGGAGCAACTGGGAGCGAACCCAAGTGCTGGACACAGACACGGAGGTAGGGTTGAGAGGTACTTGCACAGTCGCGAACGTGGAGCAGATAACCAGGAGGAACCTTGACATGGAGACGGGGTTTTCATGAAATAACTTGAAACTAGAGCTGAACTTAGAACTAACGGTTCTAAGCGGTTGGGAAATGTGAAGTTATCACACGGGAATAGACCACTGAACTGGCGACCTGTGGTTGTGATGTCAGAGTTCTTACCCTGCAGTCTCTGATGCGAACCAGGTGTGCTGTAATTAAGTGAGCTAGCAGCAATTGGGAATCTAACAACTGGAACTAAGGCATAATCAAGGAGATAGGAGTGAGATGGGGTCAGCCAGACAGGACCACTCCTGCCTTTCCTGCAACCAAGTCTCACTAATCATGAAAATGTCTTAATTTCACGTGCTGATCCATGTCCTGAGCACATCTACCTTTCCTATAATAGTCTTTGTATGGAAACATAGGCTGCTCAGAGCATTAGCCCCACCATGCTTAATCTTTTGATTCCTGACTTTGCACGTAAACTTAACAATATTCTCCCCAAAATAAGAGATTAGGACCAGATGGCATTGCTATAGAAATGAATCAAATGCTGGGAGATTTCTGGATTGAAAGGTTGACAGGTTTGTGGAATAAAATATATGATAGTGGGGAAGTACCTGAGAAAAAGAGCAAGTCACTGTTTATTGCACTGCCGAAAAAAACCTACAGCAATTGAATGTGAGTTTCACTGCACTATTAGTTAGATGATGTTGTAAAGATGATGTTGTAAAGATCCTACTACAAAACATCACAATGAGAGCAAGAGAAAGCTTGAAACCAGAGATTGCGCAAGAGAAGTGCAACTTCATTTAAATTAGTAGATAGTGAAATTGTTATCCTCAGAATTACTTGTGTGCGTACCATAGATGTCTATCAAGGCTATGTTCCATTGATTATACCAAAGCTTTTAATCTGGTGAGTTATGAAGAGCTTGTAAATCTCTTTCAGCACTTCATGGGAAAGGTATCAAAATCATCAGAAATTTGTATTGGGAACAAAGAGCAGGAATGAGAGTTGAAAATAAGACAAGTGATCTTGTTCAGATTAAGAGGGGAGTCAGACAGAGTTGTGTTCTCTCACCTGACATATTCAACCTTCATAGGAGAAGATTCTAAAGAAATTAGCAGTATTCTGGGCATGATTATTGGTGGATACAATTTGAGCAACCAACGTTATGCAGAGAACATAGTGCTGATAGCTACTTCTAAAAAGGAGCTCCAAGAAATACTAGATAAAGTTGTTGAAGAAAGTGCAAAGAGAGGATCAACCACCAACTGCAAAATGACTGAATCTATGGTCATCAAAAAGAAGAAAGAAATCCAGAAATGCAAACTGAAAGTGGGCAACAAAACAACTACACAAGCATGGAAGTTCAATTACTTAGGGAGCATGATAACATATGACAGGGGGGCTAATGTTGAAATTAGAAGAAGGATTGGGACTGCTAAATGTATGTTTGACCATTTGAGCTAGATACTAAAGAATAACATAATTTCTATGGTACAAAAACTCAGGGCTGCGGTGCTACTTTCATTCCATATTAACATGTGGAAGAAAATGCTGGGTAGTATCGAAGCAAAATGAGGGAAGACTCAAAGCTGCAGAAATGTGTTTTTGAGAAGAATGATGAAAATATCGTGCAAGGACAGAGAAACAAATGACGAAGTGTTGCAAAAAGCCAGAATAAGAAGAGAGCTGTAATCATCAATCAGAAAATGGCAGCTGGAATTTCTGGGACATGTACTGAGGAAAGAGAAGATTGAATATCTTGGGAAAAAATGATGGAAGAAGAAGTCTCAGTTGACAGTGCATGATATTGATGAGTTACATCAAGGGATGGACAGGTAAAAGTTTTAAAGAGCTTATTGGAACTTAACTGATTAAAGACAGATGGAACACCATAATTCCCCATCTCATATAACACGGTACATAATGATGATGATGAAATGATCCTCCCAGCAGTATGGATGTGCATAGAGCACCCCAACTTGGAGATCAATTTCTGTCCAAGTAGATCAATGTGATCAATGCAATTTTGGATCTCACCTCTGCATTTTGTATTGTGATCATATGAGTTGAGTAGGATGTTCTCCTAAAGGATTGTCTAATGGTTGGTCCTCAGGTGGCTGTAGAGGCTGATCAGGGATCTACATAACTCAGAGATGTTAGAATGGATCCCTTAACACAGAATGCCTATGTGTGACTTTATTTAATGCGGGGAGGCTGATGCACAGGCAGCCACGACATGGTCCTTGACAGATCAGGTTCAGGGTCCAGTGGCATGGAGTGCAAGATGACTGGGGACCTTCACTGCCAAAGCCTTCTTCCCACTGTCACTGCCATTGAGATGTATCATTATCTTCTACCAGCTCCACCACTGAGGTTTTGGTTTGGATCACTTTATCTAGAGCCTCCCCCTTGACCTTACTGCCATGGGTGACCCTACCAGGAGCTGACCACAAGATGGTATC
This sequence comes from Hemitrygon akajei, assembly GCF_048418815.1. Lineage (NCBI taxonomy): Eukaryota > Metazoa > Chordata > Chondrichthyes > Myliobatiformes > Dasyatidae > Hemitrygon > Hemitrygon akajei. Next base: position 148,953,289 of record NC_133124.1, on the reverse strand, counting down.
ATTCTTGGGATCTCAGGAACTCACAAGCTTCTATACCATGGTGATTTGCCTCTGCATTTACTTTATTAAATCTTTCATAATTTTAAATATATGTTTGGCCTCAGCTTTTTCTATAGCATAAAGAACCTTTGCTTGTTCAACTCCTCTCTAATATTTCCTCTCACTTCTGGTATCATCCTAGTGAATCTCTCCCACACAGTTTCCAAAGTCACCATCTTTTTGTCTTGGTAATTTAAAGACCAGAACTGCAAGTCATGTAGGCGTACAGGGGTGAGATAGGTTGGGTGGAGTCTGGTGTCATAGTAACAACCTTCACTCACATCAGTAAGACCAAGGAATTGATAGTGTACTTCAGGAAGGGGGAACTGAGAGATCACACATCAGTGGATCAGCAGTGGAAAGGGTGAGTGGTTTCAAGTTCCTGGTGTCAACATCTCTGGACATCTGTTCTGGCCCAACATATCTGCAATTGCAAAGAAGACATGTTAGTAGCTATATTTCATTAGGAGTTTGAGGAGATTTGGTATGTCACCCAAGATTCTCACAAATTTCTACAGATGTATTGTGGATAGCATCTAACTGATTGCATCACTGCCGGGTATATAGGGGCCAGTGCACTGGATCAGAAAAACCTGCAGAGGATTATAAACTCAGCCAGCTCCTTCATGGGCACTAGCCTCCCCAGCATCAAGGACACCTTCAAAAGGCGATACCTCAAAATGGTGGCATCAATCTTTAAGAACCCCTAGCATCCAGAACATGCCGTTCTCTCATTGCTACATTCAGGGAGGAGGTACAGGAGCCTGAAGACACACACTCAACATTTTAGGAACAGCTTCTTCCCTCCGCCATCAGATTTCTGACCAGACAATGAACGAACCCATCAACATTACCTATTTTGTTCTCTTTTTGCACTGCATATTAAAATTAATTTTTAATATATTTATTTCTTTTTGTAGTTTATATATTTTTTAAGCATTGTGCTGTACTGCTACCGCAGAAAATATTTCACGACATAAGTCAATGATAATGAACCTGATTCTGAATCTGCTCTTCTTGCCCCTCTCCCAACATAGATCGCCCCTGTGCATGATTCTGAATCTGCTCTTCTTGCCCCTCTCCCAACATAGATCGCCCCTGTGCATGATTCTGAATCTGCTCTTCTTGCCCCTCTCCCAACATAGATCGCCCTTGTGCATGCAGAAAGCGCAGCAAATCAGAGCTGTTTTGAAATGAATTAACTCTCACCGGGCAGTATGAAAACAGCGTGCATAATAAATGCTTTCATTCCACATTCTCTTGTGTGTTTTCCAGCTGAAAGCAATAATAAACGCTTCGTGATTTAAGCCTTGATGGGTGATTCTGGGAATGGGGTTTGGAGGAAGACTGTCTCCAAAATCAAATCCTGCATTTTTTTTCTAGAAAGTAAACTTATCTGCCGTAATGCTTTACTGCTGTGATAATATTTCTATTATGCAACTTTAGTCATAAAACATGAGTGGAAATTTTAGTTGTAGCTACATTTGGATATGTACAAGGGAAATCTTTACTTTAAATAGCCTATAATTTTATTTAGGGGCTAGGTTTTTTTGAGCAGACTTTCAGATGTTTTAAATCTTGAGAACAATATTTCTTTGAGGTTCTTGATTGAAGCTAATAAATTTTGTTATTTAACCCCTTTATGTTCACTCACAATTTTCAATAAAGTACATAGAGTTAGAGCTTGCAACCTTCCTGATTTCATCCTGGTATAGAGTGGCACAGCCAATAGAATTTCTGCCTCACAGTGCCAGCAACCTGGGTTTAATCCTGCTCACTAGTGCTGATGATGTGGAGTTTGCATGTTCCCCCTGTAATAATGTAGGTTTCCTCTGGATGCTTTGGTTTCTTCAAATATCCTTGAGAGGTGTGGGTTGATCAGTTAATCAGACACACAAGAGACTCTCCCTCTTTCTGGCCTGGCAGACCTATCACACAATCTCTTTTGCTCCCTCGACCCGCTCCATCTGCCCATCACTTACAATTCCTCATATCAGCTCCCAGCCACCCTTCTGCCCTTTCCACCTCCCTCCCTTTATTCCATTCTCCACCAACCTCTTCCATCAGAGTCTATCATTGTCCCTTCTGCCTGCACCTGCAGTCCCTCTCTTCCTTCCCTCATCAGCCTGTCATGTGTGCCAACATTTTAACCTACTCTAAGATCAATCTAACTCTTTCCTTCAACATGAGCCCCCATTTTACTACCATCCATGTGCCTATCTCAGAGTTTCTTAAATGCTGCTAACGTATCATTCCAGCTTTTGCTCAACCCATTCCCTCCACCTCTTTTTACTGACTATCTCCTCTTTGTCTTTCAGTCTGGGTGAAGAATCTTGACAGCAAACACCCATTTCCATCCATAGATGCTGCCTGACCTGCCGAGTTCCTCCAGTACTGTGTGTGTTACAGGCAGGTTAATCAACTCTTTGATAGTTTATAGGATTCATATTGTTAATTGGCCACTATATGTTGTTCCAGGTGTGCAGGTGAGTGGTAGAATCTGGGGGAGTTGATCTTTACTGAGGATTACTGTAGGCTGTATGCTTGATTGTGTGGAAGTTGTGGTAAGACAAGGGCTAGGATAATGTCCAGGAAAGGATCGTTCACAGATAGCATTCAGTCAGTCACATAAGAAATGACTTTGCAGAACATAGGCAGGGGGCCAGAGCCACCTGGCACATGGAGACAAGATAAGGATGCAAGGCACACACACCGTAGGGAACAATTGCTTTACTAACTTCCAAGTATCATCAGTTGTTAGCTTGTAGTTTCTTTTGACTTTTAACACCTGGATCGTGAATGGCGATTAATATTTGAACATTCAAGGTTAGCCATTGGTCAATATCCATAACTGCAAGTCCTTCTGTATAAAAATGGCATTTCTTTATTCAGACTGCAGAACAGTGTGGTGAGAGGCTTTCCTTGTGCAAAAATAGATAATGTGTGCTTCAGGAATGAGTGCAAGCTTTTAGAGTCCAGTGAATCAATGACAGTTGGTGGCAGGTACTCAGTGGCTGAAGATTTATGACTGCGATGTCCCAATTGAGGTGGATTTTTTAATACCCGTTTCACTCCTCAGTCCTGATGTTAACAAATGAGAGAGGGGAAAGAGGTAGTGGTGATTGAGAATAGAAGAAATTGAGAAAGGGGGACCAGTAGTAGGCCATGCAGACTGTCCTTCCCTTTAATGTGATCCTGGCTTATCTGTGCTGGCCTCAGCTCCTCTGTGCCATTACCCTCCAGCCCTCAGCTCCAGGAGCTGGGCTGAGAAGTGGCAGACATAGTTCAGTCTGGCAAAGTGTAATGTAATTCATTTACATTAAGGCAGGATTCTTAGCAGTGTGGAGGAATAGTGGGACCTTGATGTCCATAGATACCTCAAAGTTATCATACAAATTGATAAGGTTGTTAAGAGGGAGGCCTTCATTATTTGAGAGATTGAGTTTAAGAGCCATAAGGTAATGTTGCAGCTCTATATAACCAGTGCTAGTTGCCTCATTATAGGAAGGATGTGGGAGCTTTACAAGGGCTGCAGAGAAGATTTACCAGGATGCTGCCTAGATTAGAGAACATGTCTTTTGAGGAGAGGTTGAGTGAGCTAGGCTTTCTTTTTGAGGTGAAGGTGGACAAGAGGTGACTTGTTAGAGACGTACAAGATGATAAAAGGTATAGATGACAGGACAGCCAGAGTCTTTTCCCAGGGAGGAAATGGCTCATACCAGGGGCTGCAATTTTAAAGTGATTGGATGAAAGTATAGGGAGGTATCAGAGGTAGGCTTTTTACACAGAAAAAAGTGGGCGTGTGGAAAGCCCTGCGGTGGTAGAGAAGAATGTTGAAAAGAAGAGAATCTGTGGAAATACAATAAATAATAAATAAATAATACTGAGAATGATATAGAGTCCTTGAAGGAGAGCCTATAGGCTGTGGAATCAGTTCAGAGTTGAAAGTATTGAAATCAGTTCAGTGTTGAGGAGATTGAAGTTATCCATTCTGGTTCAGGACCCTGATAGAAACATAGAAGACATACAGCACAATACAGGCCCTTCAGCCCACAAAGTTGTGCCAAACATGTACTTACTTTAGAAATTACCTCAGGTTACCCATAGCCCTCTGTTTTTTAAGCTCCTTATACCAATCCAGGAGTCTCTTAAAAGACCCTATTGTATCCACCTTCACCACCATTGCCAGCAGCCCACTCACACACTCACCACCCTCTGAGTAAAAAGCTTACCCTGATATCTCCTCTGTACCTACTTCCACGCACCTTAAACCTGTGCCCTCTTGTGTTAGCCATAACAGTTGAAGGTATTAACTGTTCCTGAACCTGGTGGTGTGTGTAAGAAATTACTGCCAATGATCCATTGAACATGAAGTCTGGATCGAGCTTACAGCCTGATATATCTTTCTACCAGCTCCTGCTGGTTAGAGGAACATCTCTGCCTTCAATACAAGATGTTCTGTGGGCAGCTACTTCAGGTACATCTCTTTGCAAGAAACACAAACACTACAAGTGAATTTTAAACCTGAGACATTGCTTGAATTTGCAAGTACTGAAGATATCAGTTATGAACTAAGGTTGTAATGATCTAAAACAGCCATCAAGGAATCGCTACACATTCTGGTGCCAACATGATATGCCAATCATGCTCAGCAGAACAACACGAACACAACAATCAACAAAACAACAACAGCAAAATAAGCCTCTTTCCTTCCTCCTACTCTCCCTCCCTCCCTCTCACCAACATACACGGACTGTCCTGCAACAAAACCAAACAAAGTACCAACAGTGAAACAGGCCGATCGTTTTACCAGACCTCCGTTTCACCTTTGAGCTTCAATCCAGTCCTCTAATCGACCTTCAGGCTTTGATCTGAACCCCTATTAAGTCCAGAGCCTTCTGTGCATTGGCTAGTTAGCTTCCTATATAGATGTCTTCTAACTCTAGAGGATGTAATTCCCTCCAGCACCTTTTCTGTCAGCACATTTCATGTGGCGGGTGAAGGTGGAAGGGCGAATCAGGGAGTTACTGATGGAATGGTCACTTCAGAATGTTGAAAGGTGAAGGTATGTTTATGGGTGAAATGCTCTTGAAATGGTAGTATCTAAAGATGATGGTCCAGATTGTCATTCCAGGACCTGATTTTTAGATTTAGAATCTTTCAGATATCACCAAGACTCTGTGATCCATTCCAGGTGATCATTATTGATTCTGTGATATCACAGAGATATTTAAGCCTACATCTCATAGCACACTGGCTACTCATTTACTTTGTTCGCTCCTGATGTGATCCTTCCACACTCAAAATGCCCATGTAACAAAGTGGCAGAGTGGCACAGTTCATAAAGCTGATACTTCACAGTGCCAGAGACCCAACTTCACTGCTGACATTCAATCGGGTGGGCTTTGCACATTTTCCCAGTGACCTTTGCAAGCTCTGGTTTTATAGAATATAGAGGTACAGTTCAGGCCCTTCACCCTATGATGTTGTGCCGACCTTGAGTTCAACTCTAAGATCAATCCAACCCTTCAGATACGAAAACTAATCCATTGCATTTTGTTTGGGGTACGTGCTGTTATTTTGATTCTTACTTACTACACTTTAGATATGGGATCCATCATTCAAATTAAAAATTGAATTGGCAGATGGAATTTAATGCAGGTGTTGACAAACCAGGTTAGGGCTTAATCAGTGAGCAGTGGAACAGAGTGATCTGGGAATACAGATCCATCACCCCTTCCAAATGAAGGGGGTCATAAATCCAAGTTCAGGAGTTGGGAGTTATGTTGAAATTGTATGAGGTTTGGAGACCTGTCTTGGAGCTGGAGTGCTGTCCCTGTGTGTGGTGGTGAAGGGGGGAGGAGGGAGGGAAGGGGCTTGTTTTCCTGTTGTTGATTTGTTGCTTGCCGTGTTCTGTGTTGTTCTGCCAGACATGGAGGACATTCAATGCTGGCACCAGAATGTGTGGGGACACTTGTGTGCTGCCCCCGGATCACCACTAGGTGTGTTGGTTGTCATCACAAACGATGCCTTTCACTGTATTTTGATGGACATGAGAAACAAATGAATCGGGAACTATCAAGTTGTTAATCTGCTTCAAGACTGGATCTATGACTGTTTTTATGGTGTAGGGATCTTGTGAACTCTGTTGTTTCTTTGTTTTGTGGCTGCCTGCAAGAAGATGGATATCAAGGTTATATATTGTATGCATATTTTGATAATAAATGTACTTTGAACTTTTGTGAAACATTTCCTCAGCTATTAGAGGAACAATGCCATCTTACTTCCAGCATCATCAGCAACCCCAGGTTTCAATACCTCTGGATTAAAAAGTGCCTTTAAAGTTCAAACACTTGACTAGATGGCGTTTACTCTTTCGTTACTGAATACCAGATTCTTGGAATGCAGGCGACCTGAATCGGAAGAGACTCTCTCATTACCCATCTACGTGTTGACATTGCTTTGTGTGGCTTTCAGCGATTTTTCTTCAGCTCTTTGGAATGGGTGACAGAAGGTCCTTGTTTAGTAATAAAGTGGATGTTTTTTTAAGCCATAATTGGATCCTGAGCCACTGCCAGACGAAACCAAAGGGCCACTGCAGGGAAATTTTGCACTGCATGGTGCCTCTCAAAACAAATATCACACAGGCATAAATTAATAGGGACTTACTCTGCATCACAGAGAGTGAGCTCAGATGGCAGCTTGCAGTTTAATACAATAATAGTCTTGTTACATAAAAGGGTGAAATGGTTACTTTTGATAGTCTGTCAGATGTATCTACTTGTGAAAACATTGAATTCTGTACATCCTGTACAATGGCAAATCACCTATGTATTTGTAACATCATGCATCATACCATCTGCACTCTTTTAATTGTTAACTTTGACTGAGTTTTTAAGTCTATAAGGATCATGAGACGCAAGAGCAGAATTAGGCCATTCAGCCCATCGAGTAGACTTCATCATTCCACTGAAACCCATTGTCCTGTATTTTCTCCAGTAACTTTTCATGTCAGGAATCTATCAACCTCTGCTTTAAACATACCCAATGACTTGGCCTCCACAGCCATCAGTTCAATGAATTCCTCAGATTCACCAGCCTCTGGCTAGAGAAATTTCTGTTCTAAAGGGACATCCTTGTATTCCGAGTCTGCACTCTGTCCTCAGACTCCCCCACTATGGTGAACATCTTCTCCACACGCACTCTCTCTTAGCCTTTCAATAAGATCTCCCCTCATTCTTCTAAACCCTCCTGATATGTTGACCCTTTCATTCCCAGGATCATTCTTGTAAACCTCCTCTGGACCCTTTCCATTGCCCTAAAGATAAGTTTTTAAAGAATACCAAATGGATCTTTGGATTTTTATATGCCACAGATATACAAATCTTATATTTTTCATTGAACTCCTGGCCTACTTCTGCCCCCACCCCATTATCTCTCTATTCTCTGATCTTAAAGGGAGTCTGACTCACCAGTTACGACTTGCTCTCTGATGAACTGTAATATGACTACCCTGATTAGTAAGGCATTTCAGACAACATAAAAGAATCTCACTGCGGTGAATTGGGCCGAAGTTGGTTCACGATTCGTCCAACATCCTCTGGTTTTGGGAAGTGAGTGGAAATAGCTCTGCTGATAGAATTCCTTTCCTGCGCCCACCTCCTTCACAATAACCCACGATGTCATGACTGGTTAGTGAGAAAACAGCTGTCTGGTGTGAGACAGCAGACTCAGCAGAGCTCCAGGAATAAGCCATTTTGCACTACACAGCCAACTAATGTGCAGGACAGAGCAGTTTAATTCCAATTCCTGTTGCTCATTATATAAACTTCTGTTTAAAAAGGGATCGAATATCTGAGACATCAGTTCTATTAACTGAACTGGCCATCCTCCAGGCTTTCCTGAATGACTGGCTCAGATGGTGGGCTGGCTAAATTTTCTGACTTGTTTTAATTCAGCCCATAAACTCTCCTTTAGGTAAGCAATGATGTTTTGGTGTAAGCAGATCGACATTTTCCTTTCCAGTTTAAGGAAGGGTCTTGGCCTGAAATGTTGACTGTTTATTCATTTTCATAGATGCTGTCTGACCCGCTGAGTTTCTCCACTACTTTGTTTTGTGACTATACACACACTCAGACACACACAAGTAGTGCAAAAATAACAAGGTAGTGTTCATGAGGTGTCAGAAATCTGATGGCAAAGGGGAAGAAGCTGTTCCTAAAATGCTGGGTACATGTCTCTGTACCTCCTCTCTAATGGTAGTATTGAGAAGAGGGCAGTCCTGATTGATAAGGATGCTTAATGATGGATGGATACCCACCTTCTTGACAGATCATCTGTGAAGATGGCCCCAACACTAGAGAGGATAATGCCCATGATGGAGCTGGCCGATTTTGCAGCTTTTTCAGATCCCCTGCATACCAAGCGATGTGCTCTATACCATGGAGATCAAAGTCTATCAGAGCTAGAATCTGATAAATAAGAGCAGAGACAAGGGGAACCATTAGGAGAGAGGTAGGTAGGTGGAACAAAACCAAACAGGGGAGGAGAGATTGTTGGTGAGATGTTGTAGCAGCTGAATGGAACCAAAACAGGAAGTGGGATATAAATGGTTGATGGGAGGGTCTGGAGAGGTGTTTAGAAAGGGCAACAAGAATCAGAGGACAGGTGGTGGATCAGAAGGAAGGGGAGGAGGGGTGGGAAACAGGGTTACCTAAAACTAGAAAATGTTGTGTTTATTCTATTGGGTTATGATGGCAGTGGAGCAGGCTGAGGATGGACAGGTCCTTGTGAAGCTGCAGGAAGGGTGGGAGAGGGTTACCTGTCATAGGTTAAAACTAGGATGATCCCAGGAATGAGCTACAAGCTTTATCTGCTCAATGAGTGAATTGGAAGTAAATATAGACAATAGAAGATAGTCAAAACACAATCAATAGAAATCTCATTTATCAGCACTTGGTCCATAGCTTCAAATGGTTTGCAGATTTAAGTACTTGTCTAGATGCTTCATAACTTTTGTGGAGTCTTCATTACTCTCTCAGGATGTGCATTCTCATTCTAGCCACCAACTGGGTAAAAAAAACTTCTTCAAACTCCCTCCAAACATTTCACTTAATCTTGAATTTAGAGTCAGGGCACTGGAGCAGGGATCCAATCACAGACCCATTACTGTGCACACAGTGATAATTAGTTGAGTAACAAATCCCAAGGTGCAAACAAAGTCAGTGTCAAAGTTCAGGCAGAGATCAACACATCCAGAGAAATCCCAAAAACCAGAATCAGGAAACAGGCAGGGTCAATATTCAGACAGACAGAGTACAGATACAAATGCTGGAAAGGCTCAAGAAAATTCACTGGCACAAGCTGGCAACAAACAGGTGAAAACACAGGACTGAAATACACTGAGCAATTAACAGAGAGGCAGATGATAGGTGGAGCACAATGAGACACAGGTGACAGCAATACAGGTAATAATGGGAAACAGATGAGAGACAGAGTACTCAGTAATACAGGGGCCGGAGTAGAGCAGGAGCGGGGACAGGAGCACATGGCAATACAAAACCACAGACCGACAGCTAGGGGGAAGCACACAAAAAGACAGAGTTCAGCTGAAGGTACTGACATCTAGAAGATATGTAGAACATAGAGCATTACAACAGAGTACAGGCCTTTCTGCCTGTGATGCCAACACAGCCCTCCATTTTTCTGTCATCTATGTGCATATCTAAGAGTCTCTTAAATATCCCTAATGGATCTGCCCCTACTGTTACCTCTGGTAAGGGAGCCCACACACCTTTCACTCTCTGTATAAAACTTACCTCTGAGATTTATCCAATCACTTTACACCCATCGGTATTAGCCTTTACGCCCTGAGGAAAATGTCTTGATCTATGTCTCTTATCATCTTGTATACCCAGAGTTTGGAAAAGACTGATGCAGATATTGGTGTCCATAAAACTATTGTCATGGAAGCATGTCTGGTTCGCCAATACCTGGTAAGGAAGGGATTCTACAGTCCTCATCTGCTTCAGGCTGATACATGACTCCAAGTCCACCAACATGGTTGATTTGTAATGTCTCTTTAAATGTGAAAAAGGAAAACTTCAGATGCTGGAAATCTGAAACAAAAACAAGAACTATTGAAAATAATAAACACGAGATTCTGCAGATGCTGGAAATCCAAAGCAACACACACAAAATGTTGGAGCAACTCTGCAGATCAAGCTGCATCTATGGAGAAGAATAAGGAGACAACATTTTGGGCTGAGACCCTGTTGGAAATGCCCGAAAGATTAGGCTGCACTGGTAAGAGAAGTAATTGATGTTATATGTCCAGGTTACTTCATCAGATTTTGGTCTCTGAAATGGGCCAGTAAACACAACATTCAAGCTTAAGTGACATGAAAAGAAGGTGCTGGTGTTGTCAGAGATATCCGCATCCCAGGAATGCAAAAGAGTAAACCCTCCAATTAATTTCTGGTAAAGAATGGCTTGTGGACCAATGATAATTTTAGGAAGCACTTTGTGTTTTTGTATTTTTAAGCAGCTGCATAAATGCCTGTTGTTATTGCTGTTGGATGACTGGCTTAAATCTGTGGGCAGATCCTACCAGAAACTTTGGTACTTGAGCCAGGAATGTTATGTTACACATGCTGTCTCTTCACTCTGTGCCCAGCCCCAGGAATCCACTGACAACCACTCTGGGACTTCATTCCAAGTGAAATTGCTGGTGCCAATTTTTACTGGAGTTCTTTTTTCTGAATGCAGGGAGGATTTATGAGAATGTTGTCAGGATTTCAGTTATAGGGAGAGGCTGGGCAAGCAAGAACCTTATTCCTTGAAGCACAGGAGATTATTTTTTTAAAGTGATGAGTAGTATAAACCATTGGACTGTAAGACATTGGAGCAGAATTAGGCCATTTGGCCCATCAAGTCTGTTCTGTCATGCCATCTTGGCTGATTTATTACTTCTCTCAACGCAATTCTCCTGCTTTTCCCCGTAACCTTTCACACCCTGACTAATCAAAACCTATCAACTTCCACATTAAATATATCCAACAACTTGGCTTCCACGGCTGTCTGAGGCAATGAATTCCACAGATTCACCAGCTTCTAGCTATAGAAATTACTCCTCATCTCTTTCTAAAGTGATGACCTTTCAGAGGGGGTCCTAGACTCCCCACTATAGGAAACATCCTCTCCATGTTCACTCTATCTTGGCCTTTCAATAATAAAGACACTTCGATGAGATCTCCTGACATTCTTCTAAACACCAGTAATTATTATACATGCCCAGAGCCATCAAACTCTCCTCATATGTTAACCCTTTCATTTCTAGGACAGTTCACTGGTAATTGAAAAGGAAAGAAATTCAACTAATAACACCTTCTCTGAAGTAAATTGTGGTAAGTTATCACCACAAACAATGAGGAGGTGAGCAACGGCAAAGTAAATTTGAGGAATGAACCATGCTAGTACACTGCAGAATTGATGGAGATGGAGTGAGCCATTCAGAGAGGAGACTTTGAGGCAGAGGAGTACATCTGGCCTGCGAGTTGGCTCCAAACTGATTTGGAGAAATTGAGAGGGGCTTCAGGCTGGGTGGCAAAATCTTGGCCCGGAGCAAGTTGCTCGGCGGCGTGGTAAAGGCCTGGAACCTTTCACTACAGCATTGTCCGGATCCTACTGCAAAGTATGATATGCTGTTTGGACAATTTAAATGCTGGCCGAGAGAGACTAGAAAGGCAGGTTGTCTGGGATTGGAGGTGAGAGCCAATTTTGCTGTCTGTCCCACAATGGTCACTCCCCTCTCCATGGCGCTTAGACTATGAAGACTGCCCAGCTGCTATGCTCTGTACCTGCTAATATGACGAACTGGTACTGAGGCTTTGGGCCTACTCTGGGTTGTTTCAGGGCTTGGATCTAAGGTCTCATTTTGATTCAAAATGTTATTGCTTGCTTCTATTGTTTACATGATTGGCGTTTTTCTTTCTTTCTCTGGGTATCAGGTGCTGGTACTTATTAATTTCTAAAAATTGGGTTCTTTCAGATTTCTTGCTTTGTAGCAGCCTGTAAGTACACAAAACTCAAGGTTGTATAATTTATACATTCTTTGATAATAAATGTACTTTAGAACTTTGAAAACTGCTCACAATATTTCAAATATGTATATATTTCAAATATGGCCCTTTTGAAATATCAGCATTATGTCTACAGTGGCATGCAAAAGTTTGGGCACCCCTGGTCAAAATTTCTGTTACTGTGAATAGCTAAGTGAGTAAAAGATGACCTGAATTCCAAAAGGCATAAAGTTAAAGATGACACATTTCTTTAATACTTTAAGCAAGTTTACTCTTTTATTTCCATCTTTTACAGTTTCAAAATAACAAAAAAGTAGAAGGGCCCAAAGCAAAGGTTTGGGCACCCTGCATGGTCAGTATTTAGTAACACCCCCTTTGGCAAGTATCACAGCTTGTAAACGCTTTCTGTAGCTAGCTAAGAGTCTTTCAATTCTTGTTTGGGGGGATTTTCACCCATTCTTCTTTGCAAAAGTCTTCTAGTTCTATGAGATTCTTGGGCCGTCTTGCATGCACTGCTCTTCAGAGGTCTACCCACAGATTTTCGATGATGTTTAGGTCGGGGGACTATGAGGGCAATGGCAAAACCTTCAGCTTGTGCCTCTTGAGTTAGTCCATTGTGGATTTTGAGGTGTGTTTAGGATCATTATCCTGTTGTAGAAGCCATCCTCTTTTCATCTTCAGCTTTTTTACAGATGGTGTGATATTTGCTTCCAGAATTTGCTGGTATTTAATTGAATTCATTTTTCCCTCTACCAGTGAAATGCTCCCCATGCCACTGGCTGCAACACAAGCCCAAAGCATGATCGATCCACCCTCATGCTTTACAGTTGGAGAGGTGTGCTTTTCATGAAATTCGGCACCCTTTTTTCTCCAAACCTACCTTTGCTCATTGCGGCCAAAAAGTTCTATTTTAACTTCATCAGTCCACAGGACTTGTTTCCAAAATGTATCAGGCTTGTTTAGATGTTCCTTTGCAAACTTCTGATGCTGAATTTTGTGGTGAGGATGCAGGAAAGGTTTTCTTCAGATGACTCTTCCATGAAGGTCATGTTTGTGCAGGTGTCGCTGCACAGTAGAACAGTGCATCACCACTCCAGAGTCTGCTAAATCTTCCTGAAGGTCTCTTGCAGTCAAACGGGGGTTTTGACTTGCTTTTCTCGCAATCCTACGAGCAGTTCTCTCAGAAAGTTTTCTTGGTCTTCCAGACCTCAACTTGACCTCCACCATTCCTGTTAACTGCCATTTCTTAATTACATTATGAACTGAGGAAATGGCTACCTGAAAAAGCTTTGCTAGTGTAACGGGGGGTTTCTTCTTTTTCTTTGTTACTGTGTATGTAATCAAAATGGCGTCTTTGTTTTGTTAAAAGTAGGAATGCTGGCGCCTGTGTTAATAGTAGGAGTGCTAGCGTCTTTGTTATGATAAGTGCTGGAAGCTTGTTTGGGACGGTAAACTGATTGTTGGCGGGGATTTTGGGGAGTCGGCGCGATGGAGTGAGAGAGAGAGGACGGGATGCTGGAAGCTGGGTGACGGTCCCCGGCCCAAGGTTTTCGGTGATGAGACGAGACGGAGACAGAGGAGTGTGGAGCGTCTGGTCGACCACCGTGGGGGTCCCAGGAGGCGGGTCAAGGAAGTCGGAGGGGATCGAATGGTGGCCAGAAGACTTCAGTAATTGAGCTCCAATGGTTGTGCACGAAGTGGTTTGGACTTTGATAAGTTTGGCGCCTTTTCTTTTTTTTTCTTCTTCATATATACTGTATCGTTAGTAATCGCTTAGTTATAGTAATCTTTATAAATTGTACTCATTTAATCGCATAAGATGTACTGTCTGTTTTTGGGCGAGGCGGGGACATCACACAGCATCCACACCAGCTGATTACCCAGTTTGGCGGGGCCGAAGGCTGCTCCCCCTAGACTAGAACGAGTTTGAGCGATGCCTGAGGCGACCCAGGGGTTACACTAGCTTCTTAAAGCCTTCTCCTGCCTTGTGGGCATCATTTATTTTAATTTTCAGAGAGCTAGGCAGCTGCTTAGAGGAGCCCGTGGCTGCTGTTTGTTGGGACAAAGTTTGAGGAGTCAGGGTATTTATAAATCTTTGAAATTTGCATCACCAGGCCTTTCCTAACTATGACTGTGAACAAGCCTTGGTAAAAGTTATGTGAGAGCTCAAATCTCTTGGGGTGCCCAAACTTTTGCATGGTGCTCCTTTCCTTTTTCCCCACTCTAAAATTGTACAAAACAAAAATAATGCACTAATCTTGCTTAAAATGTTGAAAAGAACGTTTCATCTTTAACTTTATGACTTTCAGAGATCAGTTCATCTTCTACTTCACAGTAACAGAAATTTTGATACAGTGGTGCCCAAACTTCTGCATGCCACAGTATATGGATAGGGTGAATGCACACAAATCTTTTTCCCAGGGAAAGGAAATCAATAGGAGTCAGAATCAGATTTATTATCACTGACACATGACATGAGAGCTGTTGCTTTTTTGGCAAAGTACAATGGAAAGACAATAATCTATAAATGTAAATACAGTATAAACAAACAGTGAAAAAAAGAATAATACAGTTCAAGACTTACAAAATGGTTGAGGAACTCAGGCAGCATCCATAGAAATTAATAAAAAGTTGACATATCAGACCGAGGCCCTCCATCAGCACTGGAAAGGAAGTGAGTAGATGCCAGACTGAGAGTGTGTGGGGATGAGAAGGAGGAAAAGCTGGAAGGTGATAGGTGAAGCAAGGTGGTTGGGGAAGGGTGGGATGAAGTGAGTAGCTGGGAGGTGGAAAAGGAAAAGGGCTGGAGAAAAAGGACTCTTATAAGAGAGAGAGGTGGACCATGGAGAAAGGGAAGGAAGAGGCATAGTGGGGGTAGTGATAGACAGGTGAGGCAAAGAGATAAGAGGCCAGAGGGGGAATTGAAGAAGAGGGAAGGGAGAGGGAAAAAATGCTGGAGGTTGGAAAATCAATGTTCGTGCCATCAGGTTTAAGGCTACCTGGACAGAATATGAGGTGTTGCTCCTCCAGTCTGAGAAGAGGCCAAGTCGGGACAGGAACGGCCACAGGAATTAAAATGGTTGACCACTGGGAAATTCTACATTTTGTGGATGGAGAGTAAGTGCCCGTATTTCGTATTCTACGTTGGGTCTCACCAATGTAGAGGAGCACCGGATACAGTCGGTGACTCAAAGAAATTCTCAGGGGAAGTGTTACCCCACCTGGAAGGATTGTTTGGAATACTGAATGGGAGAGATGAGATGAGGTAAATGGGCAGGTCTAGCATTTCTGCCACTTACAGGGACAAGTGGCGGATTAGTGGAGGGGGATAAATAGACAAAGGAATCACAGAGGGAGTGATCCCTGTGGAGAGTGAAGTTTTGGAGGAGGTAAAGATGGGTTTTGTGGTAGAGTCCCATTGAAGGTGGTGGAGGTTGTGGAAAATGATGTGTGGATGCGGAAGCTCATGGGCTGGTAGGTGAGGACAAGAGGAACCCTATCACTGTGAAGGTGGTGGGAAGATGGGCTGAGCATGGATGTCCTGGAAATAGAGGACATGCAAGTGAAGGCAGCATCAATGATGGAGGAAGGGAAACTCCTTCTTTGAAGAAGGAGGACATGTGCTGGAAAGGAAAGCCTTGTCCTGGGAACAGATGTGGCAGAGATAAAGGAACTGAGAAAAGGGAATGGGATTTTTTCAGGAGATAGGGAGGGAAGAGGTATAGTCAAGGTGGCAGCGAGATCAGTAGGTTTGTACAAGATATCAGTACAGAACATGTCTCCAGAAATGGTGATCGATTGAGAAAGGGGAGAGAGGTGTCAGAAATGGACCAAGTAAATTTAGAGCAAGGTGGAAGTTGGAGACAAAGTTGATGACATTGATAAGCTCACCATGGGTGCATGAAGCAGCACCAATGCAGTCAACAAATTAGCACAGAAAGAGTTAGAGGGCATTACCAAGGAAGTCTTGGAACAGGATCTGTGTCATGTAATGCAGTCCATTGGTTCATGGATCATTCAGAAATATTAAGTTTGAGGTTTAGAAACTATTGCTAAATTATTGAGTATACGTCTTTAGGCTGACTTAGAAACAGAGAAACATAGAAAACCTATAGCACAATACAGGCCCTTCGGCCCACAAAGCTGTGCAAACATGTACTTATCTTAGAATTTACCTAGGGTTACTCATAGCCCTCTATTTTACTAAGCTCCATGTACCTATACAGGAGTCTCTTTAAAGACCCTATCATATCTGCCTCCACCACTGTCGCCAGCAGCCCATTCTACGTACTCACCACTCTCTGTGTAAAAAAACTTACCCCTGACTTCCTCCTCTGTACCTATATCCAAGCACCTTAAAACTGTGCCCTCTTGTGCTAGCCATTTCAACCCTGGGAAAAAGCCTTTTACTATCCACACGATCAATGCCTCTGATTATCTTGTACACCTCTATCAGGTCACCTCACATCCTCTGTCGTTCCAAGGAGAAAAGGTCAAGTTCACCCAACCTATTCTCATAAGGCATGCTCCCCAATCCAGGCAACATCCTTGTAAATCTCCTCTGCACCCTCTCTATGGTTTCCACATCCTTCCTGCATTGAGGCAACTAGAACTGAACACAGTACTCCAAGTGGGGTCTGACCAGGGTCCTATATAACTGCAACATTACCTCTCAGCTCCTAAGCTCAATCCCACAATTGATGAAGGTCAATGCACTGTATGCTTTCTTAACCACAGAGTCACCCCTTCACACTTATCTGGGTTGAACTCCATTTGCCACTTCTCAGCCCAGTTTTGCATCCTATCAACATTCCGTTGTAATCACTGACAGCCCTCCACACTATCCACAACACTTCCAACCTTTGTGTCATCAGCAAATTTAATAACCCATCCCTTCACTTCCTCATCCAGGTCATTTATAAAAATCCCAAAGAGAAGGGATCCCAGAACAGATCCTCGAGGCACACCACTGGTGACTGACCTCCATGCAGAATTTGATCCACCTACAACCACTCTTTGCCTTCTGTGAGCAAGCCAGTTCTCGATCAACAAAGCAATGTCCCCTTGGATCCCATGCCTCCTTACTTTCTCAACAAGCCTTGCATGGGGTACCTTATCAAATGCCTTGCTGAAATCCATATACACTACATCTACTACTCTTCCTTCATCAATGTGTTTAGTCACATCCTCAAAAAATTCAATCAGGCTCATAAGGCATGACCTGCCCTTGACAAAGCTGTGCTGACTATTCCTAAACATATTATGCCTCTCCAAATGTTCATAAATCCTGCCTCTCAGAGTCTTTTCCATCAACTTACCAACCACTGAAGTAAGACTCACTGGTCTATAATTTCCTGGGCTATCTCTACTCCATTTCTTGAATAAGAGAACAACACCCGCAAACCTCCAATCCTCTGGAACCTCTCCCGTCCCCATTGATGATGCCAGAGGCTCAGCAATCTCCTCCCTCGCTTCCCACAGTAGTCTGGGTTACATCTCATCCGGTCCCAGTGGCTTATCCAACATGACGCTTTCCAAAAGCTCCAGCACATCCTTTTTCTTAAGATCTACATGCTCAAGCTTTTCAGTCCACTGCAAATCATCCCTACAATCGCCGAAGTCCTTTTCTGGAGAGAATACTGAAGCAAAGTACTCATTAAGTACCTCTGCTATCTCCTCCAGTTCCATACACACTTTTCCACTGTCACACTTGATTGGTCCTATTCTCTCACATCTTATCCTCTTGCTCTTCATATAGTTGAAGCAGCACTTCTTGAAGATGCCCTGAATGATAGGAAAGGTTGGAAATGGCAAGGTCTACAACCCTCTGCAGCCTCTTGTGCATTGGAGGCTCCATACTGAGCTGTGCTGCAACATTGCACTTCATACATCTCCTCAAACTTCTGACAAAGTACAGCTGATGGTCTGCCAGCTTCGTGAATGTGTTGAGCCCAAGACAGACCCTCTTGTCACCTTGTCCGGAACCTAACTCAGTGCTCGAGAGTCCAATCTTTACATCTGCTTCCAGAAGCTAGCAATCTCAAATCAGCGTAGGCAATCTTATTTCTCTATTATCTCTCACAAGGAGACCAGCGACACTTTGAAAGTGCACATACAATACCTTCTCACCAGAACCAGAACTGGCAATACCAAATATTTCCATCAAAGGCTAGATTGGAATTTTATTTTAGAGCAACCAGGGGCCATCATCTCCTAGGTTTCTGTCACGAACACCTCTTGCTTTCACCAACCCGGCTGGCAAGCAGAGAGGTGCCAATGTGGGATGATTCAATCCAGTGAAGTGCAAAATCATTTGGCCCACTGACCTCCCCCACTGACCAAACCACAATCTATTCCACCCTCCCACCCTTGGCAAATCTCAGATATAAATAAGGTCAGTATCTCTGTTAGGGAATATAGCAGAAATTAATTCAAACAAGAGCAAGGCTTCAGTTCTTATTGTAAATGTAAATAAGTTCAGGAAGCTTGCAGTTAGCCTTCAGTTATTTTTGTAAATTGCAAGCAGTAAATTGAAGTGAAAAGCACAGTATGCTCAACAGACTAAGAGATATGGTTTGCAAAATACTGCATGAGCCAAACGGGGTGTGTTAATCGGCTTGCTTCAAGCCAGGCAACCTTGGCTAAGTTATTTGCATCATTGTGACTCCGTTTAAGCTGCCAGACCAAAAAGGTGTTGCACTTAGCATATCAAAGATGTTCACAGGTATGGCAATCAATAGTTTTTATGTACTTATGATATTTGTGTACTCAGAGATAGCCCTGACAACATTAATTTTGGTTGTCCCCAGACGTCTTTAGTCTATTTGTGTGAATTACTTTGTGACAAAGGTGTTTGAACATTCAGAGATGTCTGTCATGGTAGATATGTAATTCAAAGGAATCATTGTCAACCCAAAATATTGATGGAAACTATGTTATTGTAACTATTGAAATTATACTGTATCAGCTACCTTTACTTTTGATCTTAAGAATATAAAAATGTGATGTACTTTTGGGCTTGTGAGCCTCTGCTGAGAATATATCCAGAACGATGCCTACTTTTTGTGATGAACAAAGACTTCTCTATCTCCGGCTTCAGTATCTCTCCAGTGAATTTGATTGCAGTCACAACATCTCAAAGTGGTGTCATCCTCTTTATTGGCAATGGATGAGAGAGACAAACGACCCTTGGTCAATTCTGAGCTGCGATTTCCCCCTGAGAAGTTTCAGTTTGATCTAACCACAGAGCCAATGATATTGATTTGCATAATTTGCATTGATTATGCAAATACAATTAAATAACTTACAAGCACAGATTAACCCTGATGCAATGGGATTTGCTGATCAGAAATTAGCAGCTCTAAGGTAGTCAGGATCAATACTGAGAATGACCTTTGCATGAAAGAACTCTCATTACATGCACATTATACTTGGTTAGATTTCCATTTGAGGTTGCTTCTGGAAAATGCAATGTCATCTGTCTCTTGGGATGTATGTACTGACATAGATGCAATGACAACTGCTCGAAGCTTACCTGGAACAGAGCCAGCATGAAATGCTGATGAGCTGGCAGCATATTCTGTGGTGCTGCTGTGGGGGAAGGAAGTAATAAGAGAAGTATTAAGGGAGCTTGATCATTGAACCTTGAAGTGGATGTGCTATAGCAGCAGACGACCATGATCACACCCTCCATGGCAGTTACCTAATACAGGAGATACCTAATAAAGTGGCCAGTGAGTGTAGTTTATAAATTATTTTATGTATTGCACTGTACTGCTGTTGCAAAACAATTCGTTTCATGACATGATAAGAAATAATAATAATAAACCTGATTCTATTTTGTTTCAAAAAGGTAATTTCCGCAGTTATAAGTCACATGTACCAGAGGGGATCCGAGGTGGAGAGGGTCGGTAACTCTAAATTCCTTGGTGTTTTATAATTGCAGAGGTTCTCTGCTGGGATCAGCACATAAATTCCATTACAGCAACACCTTTACCTTCTTAGAAGTTTATGCACATTCAGCATGTCACATAAAACTTTGACAAACTTCTAATAATGCACAGTGGAGAGTATCCTGATTGGTTGCATCACCATCGGTATGGAAACACCAAAGCCCAGAAACAGAAATGGCTACTAAAGGGACAGGATACAGCCCAGTGCATCACGGGAAAAACTCTCCCTGCCCCAGTGCCTCACGGGAAAAGCCCTCCCTGCCAATGAGCAGAACTACAAGGAGTGTTGCTGCAAGAAAGCATCAGCCACCATCCAGGCCATGTTCTCCTCCTGCTGCTGCCCTTGCAGGGAGTTCCAGGAGCTTTAGGATCCTAATTCTGAAAGACTTCTGTTTTTGAAATTGTAAATTAAAGTTCTATGATCTTAAATCAGATTATCCATTGGGAGGAGTACAGGAGCCTTAGGTCCTACACCACCAGGGTCTGGAACAGTTATTAACATTCAACCATCAGGTTCTTGAACCAGTATGGATAACTTCACTCACCATAACTCTGAACTGATTCCACAACCTCTGGACAAACTCTCAAGGACTCTACCACTCACGTTCTCAGTATGTATGTATTTGTTTTGTATTTGCACAGTTTGACCTCTTTTGCAAATTGGTCCTTTGTCAGTCTTTGTGTGTAGATTTTCACTGATTCCATTGCATTTCTTTGTTATACTACGAATGTCTACTAGGAAATGAATCTCAGGGTAGAATATGGTGACACCAGTTGGTCTGAAGAGCCTGTTTCTATGCTGTAAAGCTTTATGAATTTCATGAGTTGACTCATCAAGCATCTAGTCAATAGCAACAGTCCTACCAATCTCAAGGCACACCAGCAGCTCCACCTTACAGAGATTCAGCATGTCGCCAACACTCTAACTTCTGCAGATGCACTGTTGAAAGTACCTTCACATGGTCTGGTACGGCTATTCAACTGTGGAGGAATGTTAGAAGCTGCGGAGAGGAGTGGGCTCAGTCCGATACATCACAGGTACATCCCTCCCCACCACTGGTGATAACTACCTCAAGAAGGCAGCATCTTTCATCATAGATCCCCATCATCTGGTCCATGGCATATTCTTGTAGCTACCATCAGTCAGGAGGTACAGAAGCCCAAATCCCCACACCACCAGGTTCAGGAACAGCTACTCTGCTTCAACCATTCAGTTCTTTAACCAACCTAAACATCCCTAATCACTGCCTCAGGACAGCAACATGATACAGCACCATACTTCACCGCAGTGGACTTTATTTTTGTTCTAGTTATTTTATTTCCTTAGCCGGCTGGTGGCATAGTGGCATCAGCGCTGGACTTTGGGGTGAGAAGTCCCAAGTTCAAATCCTGCCGGCTCCCTTGTACACTCTCCATCTGTGCCTGGGGTGAGTGTCGTGCTAGCAACTTGACCTCGTAAAAAGAAACCTGGAGAGGGATGGGCTCTGCCAGGTTTCAGATGCCCGAGACACACCGTACGATGAGCAATCACCAAAAAGATCGGTGCAAAAAGCTTGTCATGACGGTGCCCCAACGACTCCACCAGGAGTTAAAGGTGCACACACACACACACACAATTCCCTGTATAATGCTGAACAATTTATGTGTAGTTGATGTTTTCTTGTGAAGGTTATGTCTCTAATGCTGTATGCCTGTAAGTTTTTCATTGCACCCATGCATACATGCATTTGTGAAGATGACAAATTTAACATGACGACTTGAACCTAAACCATTTTGTTCTTCCCAGATTCTCGCTCTCACCTACACTGTTAAACGATGCACTTTTGGGATGTGGGAGACCAGCAGCATGGAGAACAGGTAACTCCACACACACCTCACCGTGAGTCAGGATGGATTCCAAAACTGTGAGGCAGCATCTCCAGTACATCAAACAGTACAGCACGGTACAGGCTCTTTGGCCCATCATATAGTGCCGACCCTTTAACCTACTCTAAGATCAATCTAAACCTTATCTCCGACGTAGTCCTCCATTTTTCCATCATCCATGTGCCCATCTAAGAGCTTCTTAAATAAACATCCCCAAAGTATCTGCCTCTACTGCCATCCCATATCCCACAAACAAGAGAAAATCTGCAGATGCTGGAAATCCGAGCAACACACACAAAATACCAGAGGAACTCAGCAGCCCAGGCAGCATTGATGGAAACAACTACAGTTGAAGTTTCGGACAGGACTGCCGAAGGGTTTTGGCCCAAAACGACTATAGTTTTTTTCCTTAGATGCTGCCTGGCCTGGTGAGTTCCTCCAGCATTTTGAGCATATTCCTCATACTCACCATTCGCTATGTAAAACACCTACCTCTGTCATCCCCCCTATACTTTTGTCCAATTACCTTAATATTATGATTCCTCATATTAGCCATTTTTGTCCTGGAGAGAAAATTCTGATAACACACTTGATCTATCACCTTGTACACATCTCCCATCCTCCTTCACTCCAAAGAGAAAAGCCTTGTATTGCTTAACCTGTCCTCGTAAGATATGCCCTCCAATCCAGGCAGCATCCTGGTAAATCTTCTACATCCTTCCTATAATTTTGTGAGCGGAACTGAAAACAATACTCCATGTGTGAGCTAACCAGGGTTTCATAGGGCTGCAATATTACTAAGATTCCTTGTTGGACCCTGGAGACCATCCCTGCTCCTCTTGGAAATTATCTAATAAAAACAAATTAATGATGTTGCAGGAGACTTCAGACTCTCGAGTTTGTTCAGCACAGACAAGCCTTTGGGCTAAAATACCCCAAAAATTATGGTTCTGACTCAATCTGCTTCTACATAGATATGACCCCACTAAATATGGGCTCATTTCTCATGCACCTTAAATTCAAAATTGCAGTGGGGTAGGAATGGAATGAGCTATTTTAAAGGCCCAGCCGGCCAGTTTCCATTTGTCTGATGGGGAGGGTCTGGTTATAAATGACCTCCACCCTCAGACCTTAAATGTAAATGTGCAAGATGAACCAGTCAGGGTGTCACACACTTGCAAACCTCTGGTATTGGAAGACGTCACCTTGTGTCTATTTGTGGAATACCCTGAAATGCCCGACTCTCACAGCCTGCTGAGTACGCATTACTGAGCAATGTCTCATGTTCAGCTTAATATGATCTGTTCAGATGCCTGGCAATTCGGATTGTAGCTGAGGGCATAGCAGTTGGTAACAGGCAGTGACATCCAGAACAACCATGTGTTGGCTGTAGGTGGTATTTTCTCTTCAGGCTCTGCTGTTGAGGCACACTCACTGGAATTGCACACGGGCACTGGTTCAAGGTGCCACCCACCATATGTCCATGATCAGAACGTTTGTAGCAGTGTCACCTCAGAGCAAGCAAGCAAGATAAATTACGATATTCCAACACGTTGGATCAGGGCCTCCTCTATGGCCATGAAGAGGCCACTTTCAGGTTGGAGGAGTAACATCTCATAGCCTCCAACCTGATGGCATGAGCATTGATTTCTCTAACTTCTGTTAATATCTCTCTCTCCCTCTTTTCTGCTCCCTGTTCTGGCTCCCTCCTGCCACTACTCTTCTCCTCAACTCCCTATGGTATTCCTCCTCATTCCCTTTCTCCCAAGGGTCACTCTCCTCTTCTATCAGATTGTTTCTTCTTCAGCCATTTGCCTTTCACCTACAACTTCAACTCCCTTCCCGACACACCTCCCCCCTCACCTATCACCTGCCAGCTTGTACTCCTTCCTCTCCCTCCACCTTCTTCCCCCATCCTCTCCAGTCCTGATGGAGGGTCAGCCCGAAACGTCGACTGTTTACTCTCCTCCTTAGATACTGCCTGACCTCTCTTCGTGTGTGTTACTCAGGATTTCCAGCAGCTGGAGAATCTTGTGTGTTTAGGATAAGCTAGATTTTATGAGTGTTTTAAATGTTACAAGGACATGGCAGTGGAACAAACCCAAGTGCTGAACACGGATCCGGAGTTGGTGCCAAGGGAGTCTTTACCCAGAGGCTTGGTTTTACTAGAGAATTCAGGAACAATGCTAGACTAGAACTGATAGTCCTAAGAACCATGAAACAAGGTTACTCATACACAAGTCAGCCAACAAACTGGCAGCTCCTTGTTGTGGTCACAGCATTTTGATACTGCATTTGCTGATGGAAAGCAGGTGTTTGTAGTTAGTGGAACCTGGGAATGATTGGGAACTAAACGAGGGGATTGAGGCCCAACTCCTGAGGAAGATAGCCAGGTGCCAGAAGGGACCATGACATTAAAATGCTCCGATCTTTGAAGTGAATTGATGCAATTAAATGGTTCTGCAGGTTTCCGGTGATATATATGGAGATATGCAACAATACATTCCAGGACTTCACTGTGGGAAACTAACCCAGTTACCTGCCACAGCCCCAGCCTGGGAAATTACTGAATCAGGCAAAACTGGTTTTGCAGCCAGTTCTGAATTATTTTCCTTTTCAATCAGCCCCTCCCAGTCCTCTAGGCTTCCCACCCAAAGGAAAGGGTTTATTAATTCACACATATCGAGATGCAGTGGAATACTTTGTTTTGCATATAATACGTACAGATTAATAGAGGTAGTACAAAGGAGAATAATAACAGACTGCAGAATGGTTAATAGAACATTACAGCTCTTTGGCCCATAATGTTGTGTCAACCTCTTAACCTAGACTAAATTGAATCAAACCTTTCCCTCCCACAGATCCCTCCTTTTTTTAACATGTGGTCTGTACATACAGGCTGTGTGGTGAAAAAAGTACAACAGTGCTTCTTTCACCTCAGACGATTGAAGAAGTTTGGTATGGCTCCCAAATCCTAAGGACTTTCTCCAGGGGCACAATTGAGAGCATCCTGACTGGCTGCATCACTGCCTGGTATGGGAACTGTACTCCCCTCAATCGCAGGACTCTGCAGAGAGTGGTGCAGACAGCCCAGTGCATCTGTAGATGTGAGCTTCCCACTGTTCACGACATTTACAAACACAGGGCCTGAAGGATCATTGGGGACCCGAATCACCCCAACCACAAACTGTTCCAGCTGCTACCAGCCGGGAAACTGTACCACAGCATAAAAGCCAGGACCAACAGGCTCCGGGACAGCTTCTTCCACCAGGCCATCAGACTGACTCATTCATGCTGATACAACTCTATTTCTATGTTATATTGACTGTTCTGTTGTATATACAGTCGGCCCTCCTTATCCACGGATTCAACCAACCGCAGATCGGGAAAACCCGGAAGTTCTCTCTCCAGCACTCGTTGTTTGAGCATGTACAGACTTTTTTCTTGTCATTATTCCCTAAACAATACAGTATAACAACTATTTACATAGCATTGACATTGTATTAGGTATTATAAGTAATCTAGAAATGACTTAAAAGTACAGGCAGTCCCTGGGTTATGAATGAGTTCCGTTCCTGAGTCCGTCTTTAAGTCGGATTTGAAGTTGGAACAGGTACATCCGGTATTATTTAGCGTCAGTTAGTCAAATGTTTTTCTTAGTATATAGCACATATTTTACCTTTCTATGCACATAAAACACTTAAGAAACATATGTATTCCAATAATTTAACCACTGCATTGCTTAGTAATAATTGTAGCTTTCATCGGGGCAGGGCCTTTCACAGCTCCATTAAAATTGTTCCGATCGTTGACTGACTGTAGCCTAACGCTTTTCCAATGACCGATGGTGTTTCACCTCTTTCCGATCACTTTATTACTTCCACCTTATTTTCAATCGTGATTGTGATTAATTTTGTGAACAGAAACACTGCGGATTCAAAGCTGCACTGCCAGGTCCTAATGTCCACTGCACTGAGCATGTTAAATAAAGCAACACGCACAAAAAGCTGGTGGAACGCAGCAGGCCAGGCAGCATCTATAGGGCGAAACGCTGCCAACGTTTCGGGCCGAGACCCTTCATCAGGACTAGACGAAGTTAAATAAAGTCCAGGGTTCCACTGGGTCCTAAAGACCACCGCACTGAGCCAGGTTAAATAAGAGACTTGAGCATCCGTGATTTTTGGTATCCGTGGGGGATCTCGGAACCAATCCCCCGTGGATAAGGAGGGCCGACTGTACTATTTATTATAAATTGTACACTGCGCATTTAGATGGAGACGTAACGTAAAGATTTTTAAACTAATGTATACGAAGGATTTAAGTAATAAAGTCAATTCAATTCAGTTTCTTAAATGTCCCTAATGTATCTATCTCGAGCACCACGCCTGGCAGGGTGTTCCACATACTCACCACTCTGTCCAAAAAATATACCTCTGATGTCTCCCCTATACTTTCCCCCAATCACCTTAAAAATCAATAGGTTTCAATAGGTACTTTTAATGTCAGAGAAATGTATATAATATACATCCTGGAATTATTTTTCTTCAACAAGGATCTATTAAAACAGAGGAGTGCCCCAAAGAATGAACGACAGATAAATGTTAGAACCCCAAAGCCCCCCCAGATCCCCCCCCACACACAACAGACAGACAGACAGACATACTTTATTGATCCCGAGGGAAATTGGGTTTCATTACAGCTGCACCAAGAATAGTGAAGAAATATAGCAATATAAAACCATAAATAATTAAATAATAATGTTAATCATGCCAAGTGGAAATAAGTCCAGGACCAGCCTATTGGCTCAGGGTGTCTGACGCTCCGAGGGAGGAGTTGTAAAGTTTGATGGCCACAGGTAGGAATGACTTCCTATGACGCTCAGTGTTACATCTCTGTGGAATGAGTCTCTGGCTGAATGTACTCCTGTGCCTAACCAGTACATTATAACCATATAACCATATAACAATCACAGCACGGAAACAGGCCATTCCGGCCCTCCTAGTCCGTGCCGAACTCTTAATCTCACCTAGTCCCACCTACCCGCACTCAGCCCATAACCCTCCACTCCTTTCCTGTCCATATACCTATCCAATTTTACCTTAAATGACACAACTGAACTGGCCTCTACTACTTCTACAGGAAGCTCATTCCACACAGCTATCACTCTCTGAGTAAAGAAATACCCCCTCGTGTTTCCCTTAAACTTTTGCCCCCTAACTCTCAAATCATGTCCTCTCGTTTGAATCTCCCCTACTCTCAATGGAAACAGCTTATTCACGTCAACTCTATCTATCCCTCTCAAAATTTTAAATACTTTGATCAAATCCCCCCTCAACCTTCTACGCTCCAATGAATAGAGACCTAACTTGTTCAACCTTTCTCTGTAACTTAAGTGCTGAAACCCAGGTAACATCCTAGTAAATCGTCTCTGTACTCTCTCTAATTTATTGTTATCTTTCCTATAATTCGGTGACCAGAACTGTACACAATATTCCAAATTTGGCCTTACCAATGCCTCATACAATTTTAACATTACATCCCAACTTCTGTACTCAATGCTCTGATTTATAAAGGCCAGCGTTCCAAAAGCCTTCTTTACCACCCTATCTACATGAGACTCCACCTTCAGGGAACTATGCACTGTTATTCCTAGATCTCTCTGTTCATTGTCCAAGATGGCATGCAACTTGGACAGCATCCTCTTTTCAGATACCACCGTCAGAGAGTCCAGTTCCACCCCCACAACATCACTGGCCTTACGAATGAGTTTGTTGATTCTGTTGGTGTCTGCTCCCCTCAGCCTGCTGCCCCAGCACACAACAGCAAACATGATAGCACTGGCCACCACAGACTCTTAGAACATCCTTAGCATCGTCCAGCAGATGTTAAAGGACCTCAGTCTCCTCAGGAAATAGAGACGGCTCTGACCCTTCTTGTAGACAGCCTCAGTGTTCTTTGACCAGTCAGTTTATTGTCAATTCGTATCCCCAGGTATTTGTAATCCTTCACCATGTCCACACTGACCCCTTGGATGGAAACAGGGGTCACCGGTGCCTTAGCCCTCCTCAGGTCCACCACCAGCTCCTTAGTCTTTTTCACATTAAGCTGCAGATGATTCTGCTCACACCATGTGACAAAGTTTCCCACCGTAGCCCTGTACTCAGCCTCATCTCCTTTGCTGATGCATCCAACTATGGCAGAGTCATCAGAAAACTTCTGAAGATGGCAAGACTCTGTGTTGTAGTTGAAGTCCGAGGTGTAGGTGGTGAAGAGAAAGGGAGACAGGACAGTCCCCTGTGGAGCCCGAGTGCTGCTGACCACTCTGTCTGACACACAGTGTTGCAAGCGCATGTACTGTGGTCTGCCAGTCAGGTAATCAATAATCCATGACACCAGGGAAGCATCCACCTGCATCACTGTCAGCTTCTCACCCAGCAGAGCAGGGCGGACGGTGTTGAACGCACTGGAGAAGTCAAAAAACATGACCCTCACAGTGCTCACCAGCTTGTCCAGGTGGGCGTAGACACGGTTCAGCAGGTAGCAGCAAAGCATCGACACCCCCTCCCCCACCAGCAGAAAAGTATCTGCACCCCCCACCGAGCACTCCAGCGTGCAGCAAAGCATCAATAAAGACACAGACTTGCAGTACCACAAAGACTGCTCGTTCACCTGGTAATTTGACATACCACAGGCTCGCTCCCTAATAAGGTGTCCCCATTTCAGCGAGAGGGGAGACATAACAAAGCAACTCGCTGATTTATGGTCTTAAAAGTCTCTTTTTCCAAGCTCTGTGCCCAAAGAACTCAGGTCTCTGGGCACACAGCCAACTGCCAGCTCGCTGCTTCCGACCTTCCGTGTACTCCCACGACACATCAGGCAGTGGCAGCAACCTCAAGTCCACCTGCCTCCAGAGCCACGAAAATCCGGCACCCTGAAGGCGTGCTAGTCTTCCAGGCCGCGTCCTTGTCATATCACAAAGCGGCCGCTCGTGAGGCCCCAGGAGCGGGTAAAGTCAGCGTGTAACTCCAGGTCAGCATCTTCAAAAGAACCTTGAAAAAAGAAAAAAGAGATATCAGAGATAGAAATTGAAATGCTTCTGAAGACGCAAGAAAAGGAGTCGCCGTGAGGTGCCATCGTCTGAAGCTGCGCCCTCTGTTCTTGTCTATGTCCTTTTATTAACCAGTTCTAGCCTGAGAACAGATCTCTGCCTGTTCACTCAATCTACGCCTCTTATCATCATATATACCTCTATCAAGTCAACTGTCACCCTCCTTTACTCCAAAGAGAAAGCCCAGGCTCGCTCAGTTTTTCATCATAAGACAAGTGTTACGATTACAGAGAAAGTGCAGTGCTGGTAGACAATAAGATGTAAAGTCGATTGTCAGGTCAAGAGTCCATTTCAAAGACCAAGTATTCCCAACAAGTATCTGTTTACATTATATATCACATGGGAAATACAAACACCGTTCGGCTCTCTACCTGCACTTAATCCATTGGGGACATTGTTTATGCAGGTCCTGGAGGTACACAACTCCAGGTGGACAGGGTTCACTCGGAATTCTTGTCTTGACACAGGATAAGCAGATCCGTGTCTGCGGGCTGCAGTATAAGACCATAAGACATAGGAGCAGAGTTAGGTTATTCAGCCCATCAGGTCTGCTCGACATTCCATTATGGATTAACCCTATCAACCTCATTTCTCCGCCTTCTTTCTTTGATGCCTTACGAATTAAGAACTTAACACTGTCCACTTTAAGCATAGCCAATGACTTGACCTCAATAGCCATCTATGGTAATGAATACCACAGATTCACCACTCTCTGGCTAAGGAAATTCCTCTTCATCTCAGTTTCATTCTCAGTGCAATGTAGAAATTCTTGTGCATCACACATTCATCACTGCTCCAGTAACATTGATTTCCGTACAATTTCTTCACAATGCTCTTCTGACACTGTGTTGCCACTCTGGTTCAGAATTTAAAGAGACAGAAGGTCATCAAGGCCAAAGTTAATTTATTATCAATGTACATATATATCACCATTTTCATTTTCTTGCCAGCAATTGCAGTAAATACAAGAAACACAATGGAATCACTGAAACACCGTACTCGATAGGACAGACAAAGTTTGCAAAAGTCAACAAACTGTACAAATACAAAAATAAATGAATAAGTAATAATAATACATAAATTATCAATCAATATTGAGAATATGAGTTGAAGAGCCTTTGAAAGTGAGACTATAGGTTGTGGGAACAGTTCAGTGATGGGGTGAGTGAAGTTGAGTCCAAGAGCCTGATGGTTAAGTGGTATTAATTTTTTCCTGAATCTGGTAGTGTAGGTCCTAAGCTTCCTGAAACTTCTTCCAGATGGCAACAGCAAGAAGGGAGCATGGCCTAAGTGGCTGAGGTCCTTAATGATGGATGCTGCTTTCTTACGACAGCAATCCATGTAGATGTGCTCAATGGTGGGGGAGTGCTTTACCAGTGATGGAATGGGCTGTATCTACTACTTTTTGTAGGAATTTCCAATCAAAGGGATTGGTGTTTCCATACCAGGCCATGATGCAATCGATTAATATACTCTTCACTACACACCTATAGAAGTTTGTCAAAGTTTTCAATGTCAAACCAAATCTCCGCAAACTTTTAAGGAAGTACAGCCACTGCTGTGCTTTCTTTGTAATGTCATCTACATGCTGGGCCCAGGACAGATCCTCTGAAATGATAGCACCGAAGAATTGAAGGTTACTGACACTGTCCACCTCTGATCTCCTGATAAGGATTGGTTTGCAGATCTCCAGTTTCTTCCTCGTGGTCAAAAAACCCTATAATCATAGAGTAATAGATGGGACATAGCCGTGGTCAAAAAACCCTGTAATCATAGAGTAATAGATGGGACATAGACGTTGACCGTGGTACCTAGCAAGCCAGTGATTGGCTCATATCACTCTAAACTCTCCTATATTGTTATTTTACCTGCCTTGACCACTTCATATGGCAGCTTGTTCCATAAATAAATATTACCCTCCACATGAAGAAGTTGCCCTCAGGTCCCTTTTAAACCCCTCTCCTTAAACCTATAGCATCTAGTTTTTAATTCGCCTTCTCCGGAATAAAAAAGACTATGTGTGACCCTATCACAGCCATCATGATTTTATCCATTTCTATAAGGTCAACTCCCTCTGTAACTCAAGACCTTGAGTCCTGCCAGCATTCCTGTAAGTTTTCCTTGTACTCTTTCTAGTTCTGGCTTTTTCCTCCTTCCTTTCCAGTCCTGATGAAGGATCTCAGCCCGAAAAATCGGACCTTTATTCCTTTCCATAGATGCCTTTCCTTTCCTGCTGAGTTCCTCCTGCATTTTGATGATGTTATTCAGACAGACAGACAGACATACTTTATTGATCCCTAGGGAAATTATGTTTCGTTACAGTCACACCAACCAAGAATAGTGTAGAAATATAGCAATATAAACCCATAAATAATTAAATAATAATAAGTAAATTATTCCAAGTGGAAATAAGTCCAGGACCAGCCGATTGACTCAGGGTGTCTGACACTCTGAGGGAGGAGTTGTGAAGTTTGATGGCCACAGGCAGGAATGACTTCCTATGACGCTCAGTGTTACATCTCGGTGGAATGAGTCTCTAGCTGAATGTACTCCTGTGCCTAACCAGTACATTATGGAGTGGATGGGAGACATTGTCCAAGATGGCATGCAACTTGGACAGCATCCTCTTTTCAGACACCACCGTCAGAGAGTCCAGTTCCATCCCCACAACATCACTGGCCTTACGAATGAGTTTGTTGATTCTGTCGGTGTCTGCTACCCTCAGCCTGCTGCCCCAGCACACAACAGCGAACATGATAGCACTGGCCACCACAGACTCGTAGAACATTCTCAGCATCGTCCAGCAGATGTTAAAGGACCTCAGTCTCCTCAGGAAGTAGAGACGGCTCTGACGCTTCTTGTAGACAGCCTCAGTATTCTTTGACCAGTCCAGTTTATTGTCAATTCTTATCCCCAGGTATTTGTAATCCTCCACCATGTCCACACTGACCCCTTGGATGGAAATAGGGGTCACCGGTGCCTTAGCCCTCCTCAGGTCCACCACCAGCTCCTTAGTCTTTTCCACATTAAGCTGCAAATGATTCTGCTCACACCATGTGACAAAGTAGCCCGTAGCCCTGTACTCAGCCTCACCTCCCTTGCTGATGCATCCAACTATTCCAGTTTAATGACATCTTTCCTCTAACAATGTTACCAAAATGCTACATAGTACTCCAGGTAATATGCTGCTGGGGTTCCAAGTGTGGTCTTACTAACATATTAAACAACTGCAGTGTAGCATCCCAGCTTCTATAATCAATGCCCTGAATGTTGAGACTGAACATCTCATTCACTGCCTTTTCTACCTGTGACACTGCCTTCAGTGAAAAGTGTGTTTGTACTCAAAGTCCCCTCTGTTCCAGAACACTCCCCAGGACCCAACTCCTCTCCATTACATGGACATGAGCCCAACAGTCTCAGCTGATCATAAAGACAAGATAGTCCGCAGATGCTGGAAATCCAGAGTAACACACACAAAAATGCTGGAGGAACTCAGCAGGTCAGGAAGCATCCATGGAGAGGAATAAAGAGCTGGCATTTCGACTGATAAAAAAAATTGTATAGGTATATGGACAGGTAGGAATGGAGGATTATGGGCTGAGTGCAAGTTACTGGGACTAGGTGAGAGTAAGCGTTCGGCACGGACTAGAAGGGCCAAGATGGCCTGTTTCCATGCTGTAATTGTTATATGGTTATATAGTGTGCAAAGTGAATTCTCTACATTTCCAGAACCAAGACAGAGTGAAATGTGTCATTTGCATCAATAACCAACACGCCCAAGGGTGTGTTGGGGGTGGGCGTAGCCGTAAGCATTGCCACACATTCTGGTGCCAACATAGATAGATAGATAGATAGATAGATAGATAGATACTTTATTCATCCCCATGGGGAAATTCAACTTTTTTTTCCAATGTCCCATACACTTGTTGTATCAAAACTAATTACTACCGATGTTAAACTCCCCAGTACTTTGCCCACGACAGAGCCCGCCTTCCTTACCAGCTTATTAAGACGTGAGGTGTCCCTCTTCTTAATGCTTCCTCCCCAACACGCCACCACAAAGCTTGCCCACAATGCTTGGAAGAACAACAAAGAGCACAACATGCAACAAAACAACAACATCAAAAACAAGACCTCCTTCCTCCCTCCCATCCACATACAGTCCTTTAACCTCAGCATCCAGTGGTCACAGACTTGGGCCTGGAGACATTGGCTTTTGACTTCCACAGTGGACTCTCAGAGATCTGCAGACTCTGCTCCAGCCAATGGGCATCCACTTGCAGACTTCTGAATCATCCTCGGGCCTCAATCCTCAGCATCAGCTTTTTAAAGATGAATTTATTTCTGTTTTTACAATATGCACAAATGCTCAAAAAGCAAATCACTAACTTTGTTGACTGTATGACTTACAGTCCTGGAAGGCCTCCAATGAGCCAAAGGAAACGATTCCATACACATCCTCTCCAGTGACACCAACGCTCACAGCAGGGCAGTCATTGGATTCACATAGGCCCCCCATTGTCCTTCCGCCTAGACCAATGAACAACCAGTTCCTGTGTTTATTTTGTCAACAGCGTCGCCCCATTGTGCTTTTCTTCTTTATCCCATTATCTCCTTTTTATTCTTCACACCCTTGGGTGCTATTGTTGTATGCAGACACACTCACCTCCTGTCTCACCATTTGTGTTCCACTTCCCCATTAAGTGGGCATGAAATCTAACTTCCATAACACCAGGCCATTCTGGAGGAGCACAAATCCATTCAAAGCACTGTTCCATTTC
Source organism: Hemitrygon akajei (assembly GCF_048418815.1). Lineage (NCBI taxonomy): Eukaryota > Metazoa > Chordata > Chondrichthyes > Myliobatiformes > Dasyatidae > Hemitrygon > Hemitrygon akajei. Next base: position 148,919,463 of record NC_133124.1, on the reverse strand, counting down.
CATTCCCACTATGTTAAGACCAAAAGACCATAACACATAGGAGCAGAATTTTGCCATTTGCCCCATCGAGTCTGGTTCATCATTTTATCATGGCTGATTTATTATTACTCTCAACCCCAATCTTCAGCCTTCTCCCACAAACTTTGACACTCTGACTAATCAAGAGCCTATCAACCTCTGCCTTAAATATATTCAATGACTTGGCCTGCACAGCCATCTGTGGCAATGAATTTGTCAGATTCAATACCCATTGGCTAAAGACATTTTCCTCTTCTCTTTATCAAATGGATGTTCCTCAATTCTGAGGCAGCACCCTCTGGTCCAAGGCACCCCCATTATAGGAAACAACCTCTCAACACCCACTCATGTTAGACCTTTTACTGTTTGATAAGCTTCAATGAGATCCCCTGCCCCCATTCTTCTAAACCCCACACAAAGCCATCAAACACTCCTCTTATGGTAACCTTTTCTTTCCTGGAATCGTTCTCGTGAACTTCCTCTGTCAGTACATCCTTTCATCGATAAGGTGTCTAAAACTGCTCGCTGCCTGACCAATGCCTAAATAAACTTCAGCATTACGTCCTTGCTTTTGTATTCAAGTCCTCTCAAAATGAATACTTCATCGTCAGTAGGCGGTGCGGCACACGGCAGCAGCAGCCTTTCGGATCTGGTGCTACTTTAATTTAGTTTAATTTAATTTGATTTTAACGCACAATTAGGGTTTAAGGCAATGGATAACAGAGCGACTATCTACCATCGCCAGATAACTGCTACAATACAGAGATCGCCCAGAAACAAACCTTCATGAAAATCTGCTGGTTAGATTGTGTGACCTCGGCTTGCTGAGGGAATCGGGCCTGCAGTCCTCGGAGTCGCCTGATGCCGGTGGCCGGAGGTGGGGACATTGTAAGTAGTGTCCATGCCAGGAAAACAATCAAGCCCTAGCCGGCCAGCTCTCCTGCCCATTCTGCTCTCCAATGGACATTAAATTGGACTACATCCGTGGCAATGAAATACTCAGCGAGAGTACAGAAACGGACAGAATCCTGTACGCCGCCATTCAGCTGTTTACTTATGTAACAGATGTCCCCCCAAGCCATCGGACTACCAACCTACTGACCTTTGCTGTGCCTATTGTCTTGTTTATTATTTATTGTAATGCCTGCACTGTTCTGTGTACTTTATGCAGTCCTGGGTAGGTCTGTAGTCTAGTGTAGTTTTTGTGTTGGTTTATGTAGTTCAGTGTAGTTTAAGTATTGTTCATGTAACACCATAGTCCTGAAAAACATTGTCTCGTTTTTACTGTGTACTGTACCAGCAGTTATGGTCAAAATGACAATAAAAAGTGACTTGACTTGACTAACATTCCTTACTACTGACCCAGCCTGCAACTTAACCTTAAGGGAACCCTACATGAAGGCTGACAAGTTCCTTTTCACCTCTGATCTTTGAATTTTCTCCCCATCTCGAAAACAGTCCACTCCTTTATTCCTTCTACCAAAGTTTATGATCATACACTTCCTTACTCTATATTCCATCTGCCACTTCTGTGCCCATTCCCCCAATCTGCCGAAGTCCTTCTGTAGCCTCCCTACTTCCTCAACACTGCCTGGCCCTCCACTATCTTCATGTCCTCCGCAAAATTGGACACAAAGCCAAACAATTCCTTCATCCAAATTATTGACGTATAACATAAAAAGAAGTGGTCCCAAAACCAAACCCTGTGCACACCACTAGTCACCAGTAGCCAACCAGAGAAGATCCCCTTTATTCCCACTCTTTGCCTCCTACCAGCCAGCCAATCTCCTATCCATGCTAGTACCTTTCCTGTAATACCATGAGCTCTTATCTTGTTAAGCAGCCTCATGTACGGCACCTTGTCAAAGCTCTGGAGACAGCTTATCCGTCGACGTCTATTATAAATCCACAGATTCTCATACCTACCTGGACTATATCTCGTCCCACCCTGTTACTTGTAAAAACGCCATCCCCTTCTCTCAATTCCCCTATCTACGCTGCAACTATTCTAGGGATGAAGCTTTTCATTCTAGAATGAAGGAGGCTTCCCTTCCTCTGCCATCAACGCTGTCCTCAATTGCTTGTCTTCCATTTCACGCAAGTCTGCTCTTACCCCATCCTCCCGTCACCCTACCAGGGACAGGGTTCCTCTTGCCCCCACCACCCTTTGCGTCCAGCACATAATTCTCCGGAAATTCCGCCACCTTCAACTGGATCCCACCACCAATCACATCTTTCCCTCCCCTCCCCCCACTTTCTGCTTTCCGCAGGGATCACTCCCTAAGCCATCCTTTGTCCATTCATCCCCGCTGATCTCCCTCCTGGAACTTATCCTCAGAAGCAGAACAACTGCTTCACCTCCTCCCTCACTACCATTCAGGGCCCTAAACAATCCCCACAGGTGAGGCGATACTTCTCCTGTGAGTCTGCTGGGGTCATATCCTGTGTTTGGCTCCCGGTGTGGCCTCCTGTATATCGGTGAGACATGACCTAGATTGGGAGATTGCTTTGTCAAGCATCTATGCTCCTTCTGCCGGAAAAAGTGGGATCTCCCAGTGGTCACCCATTTTAATTCCACTTCCCCCTCCCATTCCAATATGTCCATCCTTGGCCTCCTCCACTGTTGTGATGAGGCCACACTTAGGATGGAGGAACAACACCTTATATTCCATTTGGATAGCCTCCAACCTGATCGCATGAACATTGATTTCTCAAACTTCTGGTAATGCCCCCCACCCCACTTCCTTCAGCATTTCCCATCCCCTTTTCCCTCTCTCACATTACCTCCTCAAACATTTCCTCTTTGGAAAACCATGCGGACTTTGGCCCATTTTATCATGTGCCTCCAAGTACTCTAAAAACTCATCCTTAATAATAGACTCCAACATCTCCCCAACCACTGAAGTCAGGCTAACTTCCTTTCTTCTGCCTTTGTCCCTTGTTAGAGTGGAATGACATTTGCAATTTTCCAGTCCTCAGGAACTATTCCACAATCCAGTGATACTTGAAAGATCATTACTAATGCCTCCACAATCTCTTCAGCCACTTTTTTCAGAACCCTGGGGTATAGTCCACTCTGGTCCAGGTGACTTATTTACCTTCAGTCATCATAGCTTTCCAAACACCTTCTCCTTAGTAATAACAATGACATTCACTAGTGCTCCCTAACACTCTTCCATTCCTCACGTTCTGTTAATGTCTTCCACAGTGAAATATAGAAAACCTACAGCACAATACAGGCCCTTCGGCCCGCAATGCTGTGCTGAACATTTACTTACTTTAGTACTTACCTAGGGTTACCCACAGTCCTCTATTTTTCTAAGCTCCATGTACCTATCCAGGCGTCTCTTAAAAGACCCTATCATATCCACCTCCACCAACGCCGCCAGCACCCCACCCTTATGCCATTTCACTATTACTACCTCTTTAGTGTAATTTTCCAGTTGTCCAAGCACTCTCATCTCTCTTTCACTTTTTATACATATAAACTTATTGTATCCTCTTTTATATTGTTGGCTAGTTTACCTTCATATTTCACCTCTTTTCTCATTCTGCACCTTTCAAATTTTCCTCAGAAAGTCCAGCCATTGCTGTTCTGCTGTCTTCTTCCAATCAACTTTGGCCAGCTCCTTTCTCATGCCTCTTATTCTTCTGTAATACTGATACATCCCATTTTAGTTTCTCCTTCTCAAACTGCAAAGTGAATTATATCATATGATCACTAAGAGTTCCTCTACCTTCAGCTACCTAATCAAAACTGGGTCATTATGTAAAACCCAACCCAGAACTGCCTTTCCTCGAGCAGGCTCAACTACAAGCTGCTTTAAAAAGCCATCTTGTAGGTATTCTCCAAATTTCCTCTCTTGGGACCCAGCATCAAGCTGATCTTCTCAATCACCATGCATATTGAAATCCCCCATACAGGCCTTTTCTGTCTCCTGTTGTAACTTGTGGCCCCCATCCTGGCCACTGTTCAGAAGCCTCTATATAACTTCCATTAGGGTGTTTTTACTTGTGCAATTTCTTAAATCTACTCACAAGGATTCTACATCTTCCAATCCTATGTCACCTCTTAGAAAGGATTTGATTTCATTTTTACCAACAGAGCCATCCCACCATTTCAGTCCACCTGCCTGTCCTTTCAATAAATGTGAATCCCTGAATGTTAAGCTCCCAAATATGATTTTCTTTCAGCCATGACTCAGAGATGTCCACAACAATAACTGTACTACAAGAGAATCTACCTTATTCAGTATACAGTGTGCAATCAAATATAACACCTTCAGTCCTGTATTCACTACTCTTTTCGATTTTACCCCTGTGTTACACCTTAACTCATCCCACTGCATCTCTGTTTTAAATGGATGCTCCTCTATCCTGAGGCTGCGCTTTCTTGTTCTAGACTCCCCCAGGACTTTTTATTTCTATTTTTGCACCACATATTTAATTTAACTATATTATATATATATATACACATACACACACTTACTGTAATTCAGTTTTTTCTAATATTGCATTGTACAACATATTTCACGACATATGCCGATGATAGTAAACCTGATTCCGATTCTAATTCTGACTCTGACAGTATGTGCTGGATCATAGGTATATGTGCTGTGCGTGACTGTATGTGCTGTGTGTGACTGTATGTGTTGTGTGTGACAGTATGTGCTGTGTGTGACTGTAGGTCCTTACTGATGTCCCTCAGCTGTTTTCCATTGAACACTGAGCACATTAATGCTCCCTTTTTATGTAGTCCAACGGCATTGTGGACATGCTATGTTGGTGCCAAATTGTTTGATGACACTTGCAAGCTGCCCCCAAGAATGCTGATTGTTAACACAAGGGATACATTTCACTGCATGTGGTCAAAGAACACATGAAAATAAACACGAATCTTGAATCTTGGACAACACAGAAAAATTACCTTCAGCCCACTATGTCAGCTACTTATCCATGTTAAATTTGATTTTCCATCACTCAGTGTTTATCCTTGGAGACATTAGAAGCTGGAAACCTGGAGCAACAACAGAATTCTGGAGGAACTCAATGGTCAGTCAGCATCTGTGAAGTTAACATTTCCATCAGGACTGGAATTTAAGGGGGGGGGGAATTGAATTGAATTGAATTGACTTTATTTCTTACATCGTTCACATACATGAGGAGTGAAAATCTTTACGTTACGTCTCCATCTAAATGTGCAATGTGCAATCGTAGTAATTTATAATAAATAGAACTGTCAATGTAACATAGAAATACACTCAGATCAGTGTGAATTAGTCAGTCTGATGGCCTGGTGGAATAAGTTGTCCTGGAGCCTGTTGTTCCTGGCTTTTATGCTGTAGTACCATTTCCCAGATGGTAGCAGCTGGAATAGATTGTGGTTGGGGTGACTCGGGTCCCCAATGATCCTTTGGGCCTTTTTCTCACACCTGTCTTTGTAAATGTCCTGAATCATGGGAAGTTCACAACTACAGATGCACTGGGCTGCCTGCACCACTCTCTGCAGAGTCCTGTGATTGAGGGAGGTACCGTTTCCATACCAGGCAATGATGCAGTCAGTCAGGATGCTCTTAATTGTGCCACCGTAGAAAGTTCTTAGGATTTTGGGGTCCAAACATCTGAGGTGAAAGAGACGCTGTTGTGCCTTTTTCACCACACAACTGGTGTGTACAGACCACGTGAGGTCCTTCGTGATGTGGATGCTGAGGAATTTAAAGCTGTTTACCCTCTCAACCCTAGATCCATTGATATCAATAGGGGTTAGCACGTCTTCATCCCTCCTGTAATCCACAACCAGCTCCTTTGTTTTTGTGACATTGAGGGAGTGGTTGTTTTCTTGACACCACTCTATCAGAGAGATAACCTCTTCCCTCTATGCCGCCTCAGTATTGTTTGTGATGAGGTCAATCAATGTGGTGTCATCAGCCCAGTCATGGGTATACAGGGAATAAAAGAGGGGACTCAGTATACAGCCCTGAGGGGCTCCTCTATTGAGAGTCAGAAGGGTGGAAGTGAGGGAGCCCACTCTTACCACCTGCTGGAAGTCCAGGATCCAGCTGCACAAGGCAGGTGTCTGAGCTACTTGTCGAACCCGGAAGGAATTATGGTGTTGAATACTGAACTGTTGATTGTTATGGTATGGATAGCTAGTATAAAAAGGCGGGGGGAGTGGGTGGAACAAGAGCTAATGAGCAACAGGTGGATCCAGATGAGGAGGTTTTTAGGCAGATGAGGGAGGAGAGAGAATTGGATTGATATAAGAAGCTTGGAGTTGATAGGTCTGAGTGAAAAAAGGCTGAAGAAGATGGAGTTTGATAAGAAAGCACAGTGGACCATGAAATAAAGGGAAAGAGGTGAGGAAGGGAACAAGAGGAAGAAGTGTGTGGGTGATGAGCAGACAAAGAGGACGGGGGAGGAGATGGAGATTTTGTGACGGGGACTGGTAGGACAGTGGACAATCTTATCCTTGTATGCCTTGGTGATTTTCTAACTTCCAGTAATTTCTCCCCCCTCCAATTGCTCTCTTTTTCCATTCCCTGTTCTGGTTCCTCTCTTACCTCTTCCCTTCTCCTCACCTGCCGCTCCTACTCCCCTTTCTCCCATGGTTCACTCTCTTCCCCTATCAGATTTCTTCTTCTCAGCCCTTTACCTCCTCTATCTTTCACCTCCTAGCTTCTTATTTCATCCATTTCTCCCCTACCCATCTACCTCCACCCTTATCTGGTGTCATCTATCACTTTCTAACTTGTACTCCTTCCCGTCTCCCCACCTTCTTATTCTGGTTTCCCCGCACAGCCCCTCCCCTTGCCTTCCCACTTTCTTTCCATTCCTGATGAAGTCGTTTCCAGCCCAAAACATTGACTTTTTATTCCCCTCATTAGATGCTGCCTCACCTGCTGAGTTCCTCCAGCATCTTTTTTTTATGTTTTACTCTGGATTTTCATCATCTTTTGTTTATAATTTCCTACCACCAATGTCTGCTTCAATTTCATATATCTATCATATGTTCCTGTACCAGGTTTGACAGTGGCAGCTCCAGCCAGATTTGGGGGCAAAGCACTCCACACCCCAATAAAGGTCTGTGCATAAAAAACCCACAACCTTCAATCTCAAAGTTCAGTCTACTACCTACTCAGCCAAGTTGGCAGTTAATGTACATCAATGTCAGTCAGAGCCAACAATAACCAATAAGGAACAAAATGTGTAATTTTTCTACTGTTAGTACATTTCTCGGTCTTTGGTTATACAGGGGAATTACATACAGCCTTTAGTAGCAGAATAGTTCAAATTAAAATGAAGCACTTCGGTTGATCTTTCTTTTCTTATAAATAGGTCGGTAATTCTGAGTACTCCTCAGATCATCTCATAAGTGCACACACCCAACCTCACCTTCCTCCGTGTAGCCCCTGGAATGTAGTTAACCTGAAAAATTACATCAACTCAGGTGGCTTGCTATCTCCTGTACCTAATAAAGTGGCCACTGAAACTGGTTGCAAAGATTCTGGCCAGGTTTTTATCATAACATCCAATGAGTGTCAGAGTTAAAATAACTTATTTATTGCAATAAAGGACTACAGGGAGTTAGGTTGAGAAGCAGGACCTTAAAGGTAATGATCTCGGGATTACTGCCCGTGCCACATGACAGTGAGTATAGGAATAGAATGAGGTGGAGGATAAATGCGTGGCTGAGGGATTGGAGCAGGGGACAGGGATTCATATTTCTGGATCATTGGGAGCTCTTTTGGGGCAGGTATGACCTATACAAAAAGGACGGGTTGCACCTGAATCCAAGAGGGACCAATATCCTGGCGGGCTGTCAAAGGTTACAACAGGACATTGATATGATGAAAAACTGGGCTGAGAAGTGGCAGATGGAGTTCAACCCAGATACGTGTGAGGTGGTTCATTTTGGTGGGTCGAATGTGATGGCAGAATATAGCAATAATGGTAAGACTCTTGGCAGTGTGGAGGATCAGAGGGATCTTGGGGTCCGAGTCTATAGGACACTTAAAGCTGCTACGCAGGTTGACTCTGTGGTTAAGAAGGCCTTCATCAACCATGGGATTGAGTTTAAGAGCCGAGAGGTAATGTTGCTGCTATATAGGACCCTGGTCAGACCCCACCTGGAGTACTGTGGTCTGTTCTGGTCACCTCACTACAGGAAGGATGTGGAAGCCATCGAAAGGGTGCAGAGGAGATTTACAAGGATGTTGCCTGGATTGGGGAGCATGCCTTATGAGAATAGGTTGAGTGAACTCGGCCTTTTCTCCTTGGAGTGACAGAGGATGAGAGGTGACCTGATAGAGGTGTACAAGATAATGAGAGGCATTGATTGTGTGGATAATCAGAGGCTTTTCCCCAGGACGGAAATGGCTAGCATGAGGGGACACAGATTTAAGATGCTTGGAAGCAGGTACAGAGGAGATGTCAGGGGTAATCCTTTTATGCAGAGAGTGGTGAGTGCGTGTAATGGGCTGCCGATGGTGCTGGAGGCGGATACAATAGGGTCTTTTAAGAGAGTCCTGGATGGCTACACGGAGCTTAGAAGAATAGAGGGCTATGGGTAAAGCCTAGGCAGTTCTAAGGTAGGGACATGTTCGGCACAGCTTTGTGGGCCGAAGGGCTTGTATTTTGCTGTATGTTTTCTATGTTGATGCCAGAGTCTACATTCATACTGATGAAGACGAGAAAATCTGCAGATGCTGAAAATCCAAGTAGCGCACACGAAATGCTGGAGGAACTCAGCAGGCCAGGCAGCATCACCTCCCTCTGTTCTCCTCCCCTTTCCCTTTCTTCCATGGTCTTCTACCCTCTCCTATCCTATCAAACTCCCCCCTTCTCCAGCCCTTTCTCTCTTTCATCTATCAGCTTCCCAGCATTTTACTTGACCCCTCTGCCTCTCCTGGTTTCACCTGTTACCTACCACCTTGCACATCTTCTTCTACCCATCCCCCATCTTATTGTTCTAACTTCTCATCTTTTTTCCAGCTCTGAATAACAGTCTCAGGACAAAACATTGACTGTTTTCTCTTGTCCATAGATGCTGCATGCCCTGATTAGCTCCTCCAGCATTTTGAGTGTGTGGGTGGTAAGTTGTCGGTGCCAGAAGCTTGACAACACTCATGGGCTGCCACCAGCACATCTGTTCAGTTACTATCCTTCTGCCATCAGGTTACTGGGCCAGCATGGATAACTTCTCTCACCTCAGCTAAACTGATTCCACAACACATGTTTCAGTTTGACCATCAGCTTTTACCAACTTTGTTTCCTGGGTTTACTTGCTGTAGGTTGAATAAAATGCCCCTAGTTCTCAGGATCAGCTTCAATCTTTAGGAAGTTTGTTGGATGTGAGATACAGCATCGTGGTGACAATGGATGGGTGAAAGTATTGGGGTAATAACTCAGTCTGGTACATCACCTATCTTCACTGAGAACTTTATTGAAGATACATGAGTTAGAACCATGGCTTGTGTGTCATCAAGGAGTAAAGGTAAGGTGGAGATTAATTTCTGTGGGCCTCCAAAGTTCTGCAGAATACTTCATAATTCCTCCTGGTTGATGAAGTCAAAGTTCAGTAATCAAAAAATGCCACGTGGAGAGGCTGTGGTTTCTCTCTGCATTTCTTAGTGTAGTAGTGTGATGACTTTGCTTCTGAATGGATGGAATTCACACCACAATTTGCAGATAAACTCTTTGGCCTCTAGAAGGAGTCAAAGATAGAGTCCTGGAGTCTTACATGGAAACAGGCCATTTACCCAACACACTCATGTTGAGCAATTAATTAATTAGTGGTAGATAATAGTGTTATTCCGATGCCACTCAGTAAGCCACTTCCACATGGGAGGAGTTTATGTACTGTACAATCAGGGTTTTCAATAAAGTCCAGCTGAGTATCCTGCATGCTGGCATCCAGGTGTGCTCTGCACTGTCCCTCAACAATGAACACAACACATACTAATCCCTTCTCCCAGTACTTGTCTGATAGCTTCTATGCTTTGGGTCTAGCCAATTCTTAAGTGCTATCAGCAACTTCGTTTCTACATTACTCTCAATTAAGGAGGACCTTAGCAATAAAATTCCCCTGTTTATTGTAGAAATTTTCTATATGCTTTTAGTGGCATTATAAACTGATAATTAAGACCAGTGGTCCATAAGATATAGGAGCAGAATTAGGCCATTGACACCATTGAGTCTGTTCCCCCATTCCATCATGACTGACTTATTATCCCTCTCAACCCTGCTCTCCTGCTTTCTCCCTGTAATCTTTTACACCCTTATTAATCAAGAGTGTATCAATCTCTACTTTAAATGCACTGAATGACTTGGATTACACATAATCACCGCCCTCTGCCTAAAGAAATTCCTCCTCATCTCTCTTCTGAAGGCATGTCTTTCTATCCTGAGGCTGTGTTCTCTAGTCATAAACTCTCTCACTATTGGAAGCATCCTCTCCTCATCCACTCTATCTAGGCCTTTCAATATTTTATAGGTTTTAATGAGATTCCCCCTCCTCTCATTCTCCTGAACTTCAGCAAGTACAAGCTTGGAGCCATTAAGTGTTCCTCATGTGTTAACCCTTTCATTTCCTGTATCATTCTCTTGAGCTTTCCCTGGAATCTCTCCAAAGCTAACATATTCCTTCTTAGACAGGAAGCCCAAAACTGCTCACAATACTCCAGGTGTAGTCTGACCAATGCCCTGTGTAAACCTCAGGTTTGGCTGCCGGCATTAGTCTAGGGGAAGACAGTCTCTGGCCGGTCAAACTTGTGAAATCTCATTTCTGTGGATGCTGCGTGATGTGTTCCCCTGTTATAAATCAGTACCCTGAAATAACAAACAGTACACCATATGCAATTAAATGATTGAGCTTTATAATTCTTAATTTGAATATGGAGTTAGTAAAGAAAACAAAAAGAAAAAGGGCCCATTTTAATGAAACTGTCTAATGTGCACAAGTTGGAACTCACAATTTTCCAGTCCATTTGTTCTTCATCGATTTCCCCCGGGTGTCGTAGACTCCCAACCCCAAGTCCACCCTGTCCTGCAGTCTATGACCTCTCTGTTCTCGCATCTTCTCTCTCCATCTTCTGCCAAACAAAAGCTCATGAAACCCTTGCTCTCAGACATACAAGAAAGAAAAACACTTCCGCTGTTAAACGCTGCACATTTCAAAGCCTCCGTTATCTCTAGCCATAACCCAAACACTGCTGCTACAGAGAAACTATTACATTAGCAGTGAAACCTTTCCCAGGGTGTTGCAGTTATAAGCCTCAGCATTACATCCTTGCTTTTATATTCTAGTCCTCTTGAAATGGGTGCCTTCCTCACCACTGACTCAACCTGCAATTTACCGGTAACATTTAGCAAATCCTGCACAAGGACTCCTAAGGTCTTTTGCACCTCTGATTTCAGAATTTGCTCATGTTAAATCTAGTTTATCTTGTGATATTGTGGTTGTGAAGATGCTCAGTTTTTGGTTGGTGACCATATACAGTTGATTCCAGTTAATTGGTGCATCGGTTAATTGGGGCAACCGCTTATTTGGGATAACACTTAAAGAACAAAAACTAATTTAAAAAAAGCCAGGATTCTCATTGTTTATTCAGGACACTATATCTCTTAAATTGGGACAGGAGGCTGTTTCTGAACTGTTTCTAACTGGCGTCAGTTGCATGAACTTGTGGCCATTAGACATTACATTGTGCTCAGAGCAAACAGTTTTTAAGTAGCATCATTTTTGTGCTCAAAAAGCAGTGATTTTTGTCATTGGTAGTTGGTGAGAAAGAAGTAGTTTTGCTCACTGTGGTTTCAATCATTCAAGTTTGGAGATTCCAGAAATGGTCGCGAGTGAAAATGAGACCATTTCACTACTTCAACAAATTAGGAACTATAAAGGAATTGAAGGTATTAACAAACATCTTGAATGTTACAATGAAAAAGGAAATATGGAAGATGCAATCATCAAAAGCATTGTATGAATGCAATCCGTTACCTGTACTAGATGTCTGTGTTAAGTTTGTTCATTTACAGCTGAACAGAAGAACACAGCAACGTGGTGGTTGTCCATTGTATCTGACGATGACAGTGAAATCTGTGTGGTAAAGCCTTTGCACTGGGACAGTTCCACTCTCTCAGCGTCAGAAGACCAGGACCAGTGGTATGAGTAGTCGCTTCAGACTGAGGTCTTCCTTGTCTGCAGTGGATGACCATGACTTCTGTGCCTCATCACGCCCTTTGCTCTCCACAAAGTGTTGCAGAACCACCTTCTTGTCCTTTGGATCTCAATGTAGATTTCATCTACCCAGTCTACCAGAGCTGACTTCACATGCTAGATAGATAGATAGATAGATACTTTATTCATCCCCATGGGGAAATTCAACATTTTTTCCAATGTCCCATACACTTGTTATAGCAAAACTAATTACATACAATACTTAACTCAGTAAAAATATGATATGCATCTAAATCACTATCTCAAAAAGCATTAATAATAGCTTTTAAAAAGTTCTTAAGTAGTTTACTTAATGCATTACAGTGATGCCCTCTGGCTACCCTCACCTGGTTTAGCCTGCCTGTTGAAGCCGTGTACCTGGGTGTGATCACTGTCACACACACACACAGCTACTTGGAGCCACAGGTGAGAGCTGAGTGTCTGGTGGGAATCAAAGGTGAGTGAGTTGCCCCAGAATGGACACTACAAGCCCCTCCACCAGAGGTGCTTCCCCTCCCTGGACACTCCACACATGGCAGAATAAACTGGATGAATCCCTCTGTCAATAACTATTAGGAACGAATACAGTTTTACAATACTGTTCTAATGTACTCTGTATTTCAGTTAAATACAGAATTGTTACTCAGTCCTTTTTTTACCTTATTAACTACCTTTATGAAACTTCGCCTAATTGGGGCAGCAGCTTAACTGGGCCAAAATGTACTGGTCCCGTTGTATCCCAATTTAATGGAATCTACTCCAAATGTGTTTTATAAATAATTATTTTTATTTTTTTTAGAGGTACAGTACAGTAACAGGCCCAACGAGCCTGTGCTGCTCAATTACACCCATGTAACCAATTAACTCAAAATTAATTACCTGTATAACGACGAAATGTTGATAGTTAAAATACTTTAACACATAAAGAGAGTAATTGAGTAGCAGAGGCTTTTTACATTTGAGGGTAAGCATTCTACCATACATTGATTATGCACACCAGCTCACTGACATATTTACAGACTTTTAAATGCTTCACTCATCCAGGCTGCTCTCCCAAATGTTTCAAATCAGCCATCATCATCATCCGTGTAACAAAGAACTCTACGCCTTCGGAATGAAGGACTGAAGCCAATTATCATGAAGTGCATTGAACGGCTGGTAATGGCACATGTCAGGAACTCCCCTCCTGCCACACTCAACAATATGGCTTACGGACAGAAGCACTCTGCCACAGATGCTATAGCATCTGTCATGCACCTGGCCCTGACACACCAAAAAAAACAAGGACAGAGGATCAGAATGATGTTTCTGGATTTCAGTTTGGCATTCAACACTATTGTTCCACAGACCAGGGCGAACAAACTCCTACTCCTTGATCTAAATACACCACTGTGCAACTGGGTGTTGGACCTCCTGATGAACAGACCTCAGAGAGTCAGGATGCACAGCCACTCCCCTCTCCTCATCATCCTCAACGTGTGCTGAGTCCATTGCTGTACACGCTCCTCGCACGTTACTGCACAAACACCCGAGTAATCAAATTGCTAAATTCATTGATGACGTGACAGTGCTGGGTCTCATCACCAACACTGTTGAGACGGCCTACAGATAGGAGATGGAAGAGCTCGAGGCAAATAACATTTTCCTCAATGTCAACAAGTCAAAGGAGTTGGCCATCAACTTCAGGAGAGCTCACACCACTTGCACACCTCCAGGAAATTTCTACAGATAGACCATGGAGAGCATTCTTACTGGTTGTATCTCTGTTTGGTATGTAGGGGCTGCTGCAGAGGATTGTATATTCAGCCAGCACTAGCCTCCCCAGCACTGAAGATACCTTGGTGTCTCAGAAAGCTGGTATCTATCATTAAGGACACCTATCACCCTCTTCTCATTACTACCACCAGGGAGGAGGTACAAGAGCCTGAAGATGTATACTCAGTGTTTTAGGAACAGTTTCTTTCTCTCCACCGTCAGATTACTGAACAGACTATGAACCCATGAACATTACCTCACTATTTCTGCTCTCTTTTTACAACACAGTTATTTATATATGTATACATTTTATCATATTGCAGGACTTACTATAAAAGCTTATATACAGTATATATAAAATAAAATATATTTAGTAATGTTAGATGTATATATTAATATAAAATATATAGCAGTTCAGTAATACAACACAAAATAATACAAATACAAATATATAGCAGTTCAGTAATATAATACAAAAATATATTATGAATTATATTAAGATAAATATATTGTATTTGATTGTAATTTATGGTATATTTTATGTATTGCACTATACTGCTGCCACAAAGCAACAAATTTCATGACACATGTCAACGATAATAAAGCCAGTTTTGATTCTGACTACTTTTTCTGATTAGAGGCAGGATTACTGAGTTAAGTTCCACTGAGGTCACTTACCTTGAATCTCCTTTTACTTCTCAGGCATTCCCACCCCCTGCTATAAGGAACCAAGGAACCTAAAGGAAGTTCAAGTTTAATTGTCACTAAATCATACACCTGTATACAAATAAGTGAAACAGCATTCCACCGGGGCCAAGTTGCAAGCTTGAACTTAGAGAAGGAGAACCTGGCAAATCCTCTACAAAATCTTGTACATTTTGACAACATCTCTTAATGCCAGTCCAACTCAATCTCTCTTCACAGACAAGCTCACGACCAACCACCCATCTCCAACACCCTACACAATTATGAATGAGATGTGTCCATTTTTATTGTTCATGTGCCCAAAGGATCTCATTCTAGTCTTGTCATTTGCACATAAAACACATTATTAAACTCCAATAAATTTTGAAATTGCCCCCATAAATCTAATCCCTTCATGGAGCGCACTAGATATCCCATAAAAGTAGCTGCTGCAATCCTTCAGAACATTTAGAAAAAAAATTAAGAAGCTTGCAGCCACCATGGAAAACTTTGCACACAACATTTCTGCAAAGCCTTGTTCATTTTGTTTATCAAAACCTCTTGTGTTTCTTTTCAAATGAAATGGGAAAGGATGACTATAGAACATAGATGATGAAATAAGGAAGGATGTTTATGACATTTCAATCAGTTGGCTTTGAAAATCAGAATCAGAATTAAAATCAGATTCAGTATCAAATCAGGGTTAATATCACTGTTTCGCTGAAAACTCAACGCAGACTGGGAGACCATTTTGCTGAAAGCCTTTTACGTATTGGTGAGACCCAATGCAGACAGGGAGACCGTTTCGTTAAACACCTACGCTCCGTCCACCAGAGAAAGCAGGATCTCCCAGTGGCCACAAATTTTAATTCCACATCCCATTCCCATTCTGATATGTCTATCCGTGGCCTCCTCTACTGCCAGGATGAAGCCACACTCAGGTTGGAGGAGCAACAGCTTGTATACCGTCTGGGTAGCCTCCAACCTGATGGCATGAACATTGACTTCTCTAACTTCCGTTAATGCCCTTCCTCCCCTTTTCACCCCATCCCTGATAGATTTAGTTTTTTCCCCTCCCCTTTTTTTCTCTCTCTGCCCACCACTCTGCCTGTTTGCCATCTCCCTCTGGTGCTCCCCTCCCCCTTTCTTTCTCCCTTGGCCTCCCGTCCCATGATCCTTTCCCTTCCCCAGCTGTGTATCCCTTTTGCCAATCACCTTTCCAGCTCTCAGCTTTCTGGTCTTCTTCTATCATTTTCCCCCTCCCCCACTACTTTCAAATCTCTTACTATCTTTCCTTTCAGTTAGTCCTGACGAAGGGTCTCGGCCCGAAACGTCGACAGTGCTTCTCTCTATAGATGCTGCCTGGCCTGCTGTGTTCCACCAGTATTTTGTGTGTTTTAATAGCACAGGCATATGTCCCAAAATACATTATAAATTTAAAAAACTATACATTACAATAAGAAATATATTTTAAAAAATTTAAATTAATTAAGTAGTGCAAAAAGAGTGCAAAGGATAGTGAGGTAGAGCACATGGGTTCAATGTCCATTTAGTAATCTGATGGCAGAGGGGAAGAAATAGTTTCTGAAACATTGAGTGTGTGCCTTCAGGTTTCTCTATCTCCACCTTGATGGTAACAATGAGAAGAGGACATGTCCTGGGTGATGGGGGTGCCCATGGTAGAGCTGGCTGAGTTTACACCTTTCTGCACCTTTTTCTGATCCATACTAGACAGCGATGCAACCAGTTAGAAAGGTCTGTGGAAATCTGCGAGTATCTTCGGTCACATAGTAAGTCCCTTCCATCTCTTAATGGAGTAAGCCACTGTCACACCTTCTTTGAAATTACATCAATATGTTGTTGAAGTGTATTGCCTAATAAAAATTTCACTCTTACTCTCCCATTGCACCAGAGCACAATGACTTTACCCTGCAGATGAGACATTTCAAGCTAGGAGAATGGACGTATTCAGACAATATCACATTGCAATCATCTAAACCAGATTTGTCTAAAACAAAAATTTAGTGTTCACTTTTCACAGTGCTGTACAATAATTTTACCCGGAGGAGACATGCTTTAAGGGAAGACGTAACAGGACTGCACACCTTTCCTTTTGTTCCTATGACAGTTGTGGCTGGCTGTGCTTAAAATCACATTTATTTAAAAGCTCATAATAAACTAGTAAAAGCAACTAACATTCATTAAATCATTGATGTGAGTCTGATTATTCTCCAAGACAGCTAACGTTTTTGTTTTCAGCAGACTGGGTTTGCAGTGTAATGGATGGAAGGAAAAAGACTACCGGTAATCAATTGGGAACTATCTATAATTGAAGGTGGTGACACGGTTCATTATTCAGGGGCATGTGGTGCACTGACCTGGAACACTATGCATTCATTTAAACCACAGAACACTATGGCACAGTATAAGCCCTTCAGCTCACGATGTTGTGTCAAACTTTTAACCTGCTTTAAGATCAATCTAACATTTCCCTCACACATAGCTCTCTATTTTTCTGTCATTATCTGCCTATTTTCGAGGTTCTTAAATTATAGATCAATGAGTCTTACCTCAGTGGTTGGTAAATTGATGGAGAAGATCCTGAGAGACAGGATTTATAGACATTTGGAGAGGTGTAATATGATTAGGAGTAGTCAGCATGACTTTGTCAAGGGCAGGTCGTGCCTTACAAGCCTGATTGAATTTTTTGGGGATGTGACTAAACACATTGATGAAGGAAGAGCAGTAGATGTAGTGTATATGGATTCAGCAAGGCATTTGATAAGGTACCCCATGTAAGACTTAATGAGAAAGTAAGGAAGCATGGGATCCAAGGGGACATTGCTTTGTGGATCCAGAACTGGCTTGACCACAGAAGGCAAAGAGTGGTTGTAGATGGGTCATATTCTGCATGGAGGCCGGTGACCAGTGGTGTGCCTCAGGGATCTGTTCTGGGACCCTTACTCTTTGTGATTTTTATAAATGACCTGGATGAGGAAGTGGGGGGATGGGTTAGTAAGTTTGCTGATGACACAAAGGTTGGAGGTGTTGATAGTGTGGAGGGCTGTCAGAGGTTACTGCGGGATATTGACAGGATGCAAAACTGGGCTGAGAAGTGGCAGATGGAGTTCAACCCAGATAAGTGTGAAGTGGTTCATTTTGGTAGGTCAAATATGATGGTAGAATATAGTATTAATGGTAAGACTCTTGGCAATGTGGAGGATCAGAGGGATCTTGGGATCCGAGTCCGTAGGGCTCTCAAAGCAGCTGCACAAGTTGACTCTGTGGATAAGAAAGCATATGGTGTATTGGTCTTCATCAATCACGGGATTGAGTTTAGGAGCCAAGAGGTAATGTTGCAGCTAAGTAGGACCCTGCTCAGACCCCACTTGGAGTACTGTCTCAGTTCTGGTCGTCTCACTACAGGAAGGATGGGGAAACCATAGAAAGGAGATTTACAAGCATGTTGCCTGGATTGGGGAGCATGCCTTATGAGAATAGGTTGAGTGAACTTGGCCTTTTTTCCTTGGAGCGACAGAGGCTGAGATGTGACCTGATAGAGGTATATAAGATGATGAAAGGCATTGATCATGTGGATAGTCAGAGGCTTTTTCCCAGGGCTGAAATGGCTAGCATGAGAGGGCCCAGCTTTAAGGTGCTTGGAAGAAGGTACAGAGGAGATATCAGGGGTAAGCTTTATACACAGAGAGTGGTGAGTGTGTGAAATGGGCTGCCGGTGACGGTGGTGGAGGCGGATACGATAGGGGCTTTTAAGAGATTCTTGGACAGGTACATGGAACTCAGAAAAATAGAGGGCTATGGGTAACCCTGAGTAATTTCTCAGGTAAGGACATTCGACATAGCTTTGTGGGCCGAAGGGCCTGTATTGTGCTGTAGGTTTTCTATGTTTCTACATTTCTATTTCAAGGGGAATAGAATATAAAAGCAAGGAGAAAATGCTGAGCCTTTATAGACACTAGTCAGGCCGCACTCAGGTCAATAGCATTTGGCCTTACATCTCAGAAAGGACGTGTTGTCCTTGGAGAGAGTCCAGAGGAGGCTATGAGTATGATTTCAGGAAAAAGGAGTTAACACTTTAGGAGCTTTTGGCTTCTTTGGGCCTGTGCTCACTGGAATTTAGAAGAATGCATGGGGACCTCATTGAAGTCTACCGAATGTTGAAAGGACTAGATAGCGTGCATGTAGAGAGGATGTCTCCTATTGTAGAGGTATCCAGAACTAGAGGGCACAGCCTCAAAATTGAGGGACGACCCTTCAGAACAGAGGTAAGGAGGAATTTTTTTAGCCAGAGAGAAGTTAGTCTGTGGAATGCTCTGCCACAGACTGCGGTGGAGGCCAAGACTGTGTGTATTTTTAAGGCAAAAGTTGATGATTTCCTGATCGGTTAGGGCATCAAAGGATATGTTGAGAAGGCAGGTGTATGGGGTTGAGTGGGGTCTGGGATCAACCACGTTGGAAAAGTACAGCAGATTTGATGGGCTAAATGGCCTAATTCTACTCTATGTCTTATGCTCTTTATTCTCCAGGTCTCTCTGCTTTTAAACCTGTCCTCTGGTGCCATATTGTTCCACATGGATATGTCCCTGAAAACTATGTTGGAATGTGTCAGACATTAATGAGGCCTAACTTAGTGAATTGTGTGCAGATCTTGTCATCTACCTGCAGGTAAGCTATCAATAAGGTTGAAAGAATATAAAGAAAATTTACAAGCATGTTGCTGAGGCTTGAGGACCTGAGTTACAGGGAAATGTTGAATAGGTTAGGACTTCATTCCCTGGTGCGTAGGAGAAGTTTTGATAGGTGTATACAAAATTATGAAAGGTATAGATAGGGTAAATGCAAGCAGGCTTTAACGACTGGGTAACTCACAAAATGCTGGAGGAAATCATTAGGTCAGGACCCATCTATGGAGAGGAATAAACAGTTTACCTTTTGATAGAGACATTTCTTCATGAGTCTTCCACTGAGAACTAGATTAGAACTACCTTTGTAGATAGGTTAAGGGTGAAAAATGAAATATTTAAGAGAAATCTGACAGAGAAGTTCTTTATTCTGAAAGCGGTGAGAGCGTAGAGTAAACTTCCAGTGGGAGTGATCAATTTCAATATTTAAGAGAAGTTTGGATAAGTACACGGATGGGAGGTGTATGGACGGATATGATCCAGGCGCGGGTCGATGGGACTAGGCAGAGTAACAGTTTGGCATCATCTAGCTGGACCAGAGGGGTTGATTCTGGGCTGTAGTGTTCTCTGGCTAACTGCAATTGTTGATCTATGGGCAAAGCTGTCAGTTGCTCATCAGTAGCCACGGCTGACTAGAAACTGGATGTAACTTTGGAATGAGAAAAGGGTCAGGCTCCAATGTTAAGACTACCAGGGTTCAATTGCCTGCCAGCATACAATATACTGACCTAGATATGAAGCAAAGGTAGAGGTACTGAAGATTTGAGGTGCCTGAGGCTTGGGAAGGATGTCCATTTCCTTGCACAAGTGGGAGCACTGTGCTAGTAATAAACAATATCACAAATTTTACTGTTCGAAGAACATGATAAACCTCAATAATGTGAAAATAGATGTGAGATCAAAGTGCTGGAGAACTGAACACTCTAAATAAAAGTTGATATCCTTCAACACCTCTATAGCTGCATCATTCTGGTGCTCAGCAGAGTGACGATCACCGGCCTAAATGGCCAATCATGAAGTACTTTGAGAGGCTGGTAATGGACCTTCCAGATACACTGGGTCCTTTCCAGTTCACCTCCTGCTCAAGCCAGCCCACTGATAATGACATAAACTGGGCGCTCTATTCTGTTCTGTCCCACCTGGAAAATGATACCCCATATCCAGGATATTGTTCATCGACTTTAGCTCAGCATTTAACATGATCCTCCTCAGAGGCTGATGGGTAAATTGTCCTCTTTGGACTCAACACTCCTCTCTGTAACAGTATCTTGGACTTCTCGATGGAAAGACTGCAGTCAGTCTGAGCTGGCAGCTCCTTCACACTGAGCGCAGGTGCCCCCCGGGGCTGTGTGCTCAACCTATTGCTGATCATGCTGATGACTCATGACTGTTTTGCCAGATCCAGTTCAAACTCCATCATCAAGTTCACTGATGATGCTACAGTGGCTGGCCTCATCAACAACAGTGGTGAGTTGGCATGCAGAGAGGAGGGTGAGTGGCCTATCAAATGGTACAAGAACGACAACCTTTGTCTCAGTGTGGACAACACAAAAGACATGACTCTAGACTTCAGGAAGGTGCAGATTAACCCCTCTCCATTGCACATCAATGGCTCTGCTATGGAGAGAGTGAAGAGCACACAAGTTCCTTGTGTACGCTCAATAGACATTCTAGTCTGGACCCACCACATCTCCTCACTGATCAAGAGGGCAGAGGAGCATTTACATAGAAACATAGAAAAAACTACAGCACGATACAGGCCCTTCGGCCCACAATGCTGTGCCGAATATGTACTCACTTTAGAAATTACTTAGGGTTACCCATAGCCCTCTATTTTTCTAAGCTCCACGTACCTATCTGGGAGTCTCTTAAAAGACCCTATTGTATTTGCCTCCACCACCGCTGCCGGCAGCCCATTCCACGCACTCACCACTTTCTGCATAAATAATTTACCCCTGACATCTCCTCTGTACCTACTTCCAAGCACCTTAAAACTGTGCCCTCTCATAATTGCTATTTCAGCCCTGGGAAAAAGCCTCTGACTATCCACACGATCAATGCCTCTCATCATCTTATACACCTCTCTCAGGTCACCTCTCATCCTCCGTCGCTCCAAGGAGAAAAGGCCGAGTTCACTCAACCTATTCTCATAGGGCATGCTCCCCAATCCAGGCAATATCCTTGTAAATCTCCTCTGCACCCTTTCTATGGTTTCCACATCCTTCCTGTAGTGAGGCGACCAGAACTGAGCACAGTCCTCCAAGTGGGGTCTGAGCAGGTTTTTCAGACATAGTGAGGAAATTGAGGCATGCTAGGCTTCCTGCCCCCATTCTAATACTTTTCTGTAAGAGCACCATTGGGAGCATCCTGTCTGGCTGCATCATTGTGTGGCACTGAAGTTGGAAGGAGTCTGACTACAAGTTAGTGAAAACAGCCAAGCGGATCATTGGTGTCTCCCACCCTCCCCATTTGTGATATTTACTGGGAACATTGCAAAAAAAGGGCTGAAGTATTGTTGAAGATCACTACTACCCATCGTGCAATCTCTTTCACACACTACCGTCAGGACGGAGATACAGGTGCCTGAGGACTAGGACTGCCAGACTGAGTAACAGCTTCTTCCCTCAGTCTGCGAGACCAATAAGTACTCTTCCAGCACCGAGATCACATCACTGGGACAACAAGCTGTTTACTGTTTATCTGTGTTGTACACTAAATGCACTTTGAATTATAATTTATTAACGTTGCTGGTAATATTTTGATTTAAGTGCTGTGTGTGACATACAGTGCTGATAAAAAGTATTCACCCTCCTTGGAAGTTTTCATATTTTATTGTTTTACAACATTGAAGCAGAATGGATTTAATTTGGATTTTTCACCGATCACCAGAATAAGACCCTGTCAGCACTGAGGGCTCTTCATTAGGCGAGTGAGCTGTTTACTGTTTACTGTGCTATGCGCTACATGCATTTTCAATTACATTTTATTAATTTATCTATAGTGAATTTTTGGTTTATGTGCTGTGTGTGTTGTGTTTTGTGGGTGCACCATGGTCTGGAGGAACCTTGTTTCACTTAGTAGATGATGATAAAATTGAACTTGATGATGTCAGTTGAAGTCAGGTACAGGGATGCCTTTTTCTAATTTATCTTAATTGCCTTGCCATTAACAGCAAAAGAAGTATTGCTTAGGGCCTTCATGAAAGACTGGAAAATGAAGGTGGATCTAAGTCTGAAAGTATGTTGGGAAGTCAAAGGCCCAATGTGTGTAAAGCTGAACACAGTCTATTGTAGAGTTGGAGGGCTGTGTATGAGTGAGGGAGGAGGGAGGAACAGGGCTTGTTTTGTTGTTGTTGCTTAGTAAGTCACTCCTCTGTGCATCGTGGACATGCCACTGGATTGTGTGGTAACTCTTGCAGGCTGCCCCCAGTACATCCTCGGGTGAGTTGGGCGTATCAGAATCAGGTTGAATATGACGTGAAATGTGTGTGAAACCAATACTGCCCTGTTGCATGTGCTCTCTTTTTCTTGAATACTAACCCACAGACTTGTCAGCTCTCACAGGCAAATATAAATGATACCATGGTACTAATATGTAAAAAAATACAGCCAGAGGTATTATTCGGTACCCGTGTACACCTGCTCGTGAATGCAAATATCTAATCAACCGATCATGCGGCAGCAAATCAAAGCATAAAAGCATGCAGACATGGTCAAGAGGTTCAGCTGCTGTTCAGACTGACTACCAGAATGGGAAAGAAACGTGATCTAAGTGATTTAGACCATGGAATGATGTTGGTGCCAAATGGGGTGGTTTGAGTATCTGAGAAACTGCTGATTTGCTGGGACTTTTAGAGGAGGTATCCAATGAAGTGGCCACCGAGTGCTGATATTACTGACCAGCTATCTGAATGTTCAGCTATACAGATTAAAATCTGAATACTCATGCAATCTACAATTAGAATGCAATAACAATATGCTGTCCATTAAACACAAAGGAATTTATTTTATTCCTCAATAATCTCAGGAGTTTGTGTTCAAAACTTGCTGAGGAATGAAAAATTAATATGATGGCACTGAATAAAATAAAGTTTGTGCATTGTCTGTACTAAATGGACACTGGAAGACAACTAGTCAAGAAAATGCCAATGGACAGAAACTGAACTAGGCTGATTACCAAAGTCAAAGATAGATGAATTCCGGGAATGCATTGTGCATTCACAGTTTACTCCTGAACAAGGTTCTGTACAAGCAACATACTACCTTCAGTTTTATTTATTTAGACGTACAACATGGCCCTTAAGGCTCAGTGAGCTGCACCACCCAACAGCCCACTTAACACTGGGCTAAGCACGGGCCAATTTATAATGACTAGTTCACCGTTTAACCGGTACGTCTTTGGACTGTGAGGAGAAACCTGAGCGCCCGGAGGAAACCCATGCCTTCACGGGAGAATATACAAAGTCCTTAGAGACAGTTCCAGAATTGAACTGTGAACTCTGGAATGTCCCGAGCTATAGTAGCAATGTGCTAACCTTGCACCAGAACACAAGAGATTCAGCAAATGCTGGAAATCCTGAGCAACATACACAAATTTCTGGAGAAACTCAGCAAGTCAGGCAGCATCTATGGAAATGAATAAAACTTTATTCCTCTTTATAGATGTTGCCTAACCTGCTGAGTCCCTGGAGCATTTTGTGCATATTAATCAGACATTAATGACCTGGTCAAGAATTCACCATCTGGGACATGCCCTCTTCTCATTACTACCATCAAGGAGAAAATGCAAGAGCCTGAAGACCCACACTCAGTGATCAATTTTTGAGCTTTTGCCCCTCTGCTATCACATTCATAAATGGTCTATAAACCTATGAATACCACTTTGTTATTCCTTTTTTTGTACTGTTTGTTTATTTATGTAGTTTATGGATTTTGTGTTGGAGATATGTCTCTACCAAAGGAGGTGTAAGGTGCTCCTTCCCTCTACTAGCCTACAGATCACCTTGGGGCAAGCTGTGGCTCCTGCTTCGCCCTTCCAATTAGGGTCGTGTGAAAGGATGGGAGCTGGTGGTGGACGGTCGTATGAGCAGCTACTGCATATCACTAGTCCTGGTTATGCGAGCACTGACGCAGGCAGACAATATCTGAAGAGTATTGATATGATTGGGGTCACCCGTCTTGTAAAGACACTGCCCAGAAGAAGCCAGTTCTGTAGAAAAATTTGCCAAGAAAACTCATGGTCATGGAAAGACAATGACTGCCCATGTCAGAATGAACAGGTAAATTTATAGGGTTTATCTTTTAGCACTGTACTGCCGCCTCAAATGAGCAAATTTCATGATATAAAGAACATACTATGACATCCAAACCATCAGGCTGATCAACATCCCCATCCATGAACTGACCCCACCAACCCCCACCACACAACATACCATCACCTAGTGTCACAAATACAGGAGATTCTGCAGCTGCTGGAGATCCAAAGAAAAATGCACATAATGCTGGAGGAATTCAGCAGGTCAGACAACATTTATTGGAATGAATAAACAGTCGCTGTTTCGGGCTGGGACTCTTCATCGGGACTGGAACAGAAGGGGGAAGATGTCAGAATGAGAAGATGGTGAATGAGAAGGAGGACAAGCTAGAAGGTGATTGGTGAAGTTGGCGAGGGGGATGAAGTAAGAAGCTAGGAGGTGATAGGTGGAAAAGGTAAAGGGCTAGAGAAGAAGGAATCTGATAGGAGAGGAGAGGGGACCATGGAAGAAATGGAAGGAGGAGGAGCACCAAGGGGATGCAATATGCAGGTGAGGAGAAGAGGTAAAATTCCAGAGCGTGGAATTGAAGAAGAGGGAAGGGGGAAGGGGAGAAAAAGTACTCCCTGTTTCATGCCATCAGGTTGGAGATTACCAGGTGATAATATGAGGTGTTGCTCCTACAAATTCTGAGTGTTCTCATCATGGCAGAAGAGCAATTAAAAAGGTTGGCCACCAGGAAAGGCTGATTTTGCTGGATTGGAGCCTGAGAAAGCATTCCGCAGTCTATGTCAGGTCTCACCAATGTAGAGGACTGGATACAGTAGACTACCCCAACAAATTTACAGCTGGAAGGACTGTTTGAGGCTCTGAATGGAGATGAGGGAGGAAGTGAATGGGTAGATGTTGCATTTCTGCTGCTTGCAGGAAGACACGTTAGGCAGGAGAGGGATGAATGGACAAGGGAATCATGTAAGGAGTGATCCTTCTGGAAAGAAGAGTGTGGGAAGGGGAGGAAAAGACGTGTTTGGTGGCAGGGTCCCATTGAAGATGGCAGAAGTTGTGGAGAATGATTTATAAGATGTCGAGTCTATGGGATGGTAGGTGAGGACATGAGGAACCCTATCACTCTTAAGGAGGTGGGAAGATGGGTTGAACATGCATGTCTGGTAAATGGAGGAGATGCAGGTCAATGGAGGAGGAAGAGAAACCCCTTTCTTTGAAGAAGGAGGAGACTCTGATGTCCTGGGAATAGATATGGTGGAGAGGAAGGAACTGAAAAAAGGAATAACATAGGGTGGGAAGAGGTATAGTGAAAATAGCTGTGAGAGTCGGTAGTTTTATAAAAGATATTGATAGACATCTATTAGTAGTTACTAGTACATTGATTTATAGGATTGCTTTTTTAATGTGTATTCATTGTGTGTTTTTTTTTATTGTGTTCTTTATACTTAGGGTTTTTTTCTATGCTGCATCTGATCTGGAGTGACAACCGTTTTGTTCCCCTTTGCACTGGTATACTGGAGAATGACACTAAGCAATCTTGAATCTTGAATAAAAGCCAGTAATAATGATTTTGATTCTTTTCCCCCACCAGATGCTCTTGAACCATTGAATTCCTCTAGCAGACTCTTTGTTTGTCACTCCAGCATTTCTACTCATGAAGCTGGACATACTTCAGGCTTTCCTGTGGTGGATATATGGTATGTGATATGATAGATGGTGGTAGGTGATAAAAAATGAGAAAGGTAGAGCTGGGAAGGGGTGGAGAATGTGGAGACAGCTGCTGGAGGGAGATAAACAGGAACACAAAGGGTTACCAGTCTTGGAGTCTGATAAATAAGGAAGGTAATCCCGGAACCATTAGTAGTGCGAACACTCGAATCAAGTAGGATATTCTTTTGAGGGGTTTCTTTAATGAAGCATGGTAAGGTGTTTAATGTAGGGAGACTGATCCATCACACAGTCCTCGGCAGATCAGCAGTGAATGTTCCCCAGTCATCTTGCATTCCATGTCGCTGTAAAGCCTTGCACTAACCTCAAAGCTACTGTGCCGCCATAGGTGAAATGTGTGGGTGAATGGAGATGGGTGATGAGGGGGCTATTTGGGAAAGGGAACAAAAAGTGAAAAACCAAAGAAGGATCAGAAGAAAGGAAAGGGCGGGGGATGGGACTAGAGGGAGGTTTCAAAGTAGACACTGGAGGTTAGCTAAAAGTGGAAATCTCAATGTTTGTGCCTTGGGTTGAAGACTATCCATGTAGAATTTGAGATAATCATGTATACAAAATTCTGCAGTTGCTGGAAATCCAGAGCAACACACACACAAAATGCTGGAGGAACTCTGCAAGTCAGGCAGCATCCATGGATAGCAATAAGTAGTCACTGTTTCAGGTCAAGACCCTGATGAGTCCTTATGAAGGGTTTCGGCATGAAACATTGACTATTTATTACTCTCCATAGAAGCTAACTGACCTGCCGAGTTCCTCCAGCATTTTGTGTGTTACTCTGGAACTTAAGGTGTTGCTTCTGTAGTTTGCATTGAGCTTTCTCTGGCAGTGGAGGAGAGGATGGTTCAGGAATGGGAAGGAGAAATAAAATGGCATACAACTGGGAATTCAGTGGACAGAATGTAGGCTTTCTGTATATCAGTTGCCCGATCTGTGCTCAGTGTCACTGACATAAAGGATGTCACATTGGGAGCACTAATGGCTTCGTACTAGCTTGCTTCAAGTGAGATGTTTAATTTCAAACTGTGATGCAGTCAAATGATTTTGTGAAGTTGATTCAGGGACCTGACAGAGAAATGTGTCAGTGTATCCAGAAAATAAACTAGTGGGTCTTCTTCAGTGACAGTGCAGCAGGCAATAAGAATGGATGTGGTAAATCATCGAGAGGAGCAAGATTTCAATGCTTCTTATCAGTCTGCTATCACCAGCCTGTGTAATGAAATTTCTAATGTGATGATGAAGTCATTTCTGCAGTCTCAACTTTATTTTAGCGCTTTCATTTCCTCTTGTGCGTACAGGATGGTGTGGTGACATTTTCAGCAAGGTCACTGAACCTGAGATATGGTCCTTTAATGACACAGCCTGCTATCCCTCACAATCTCCCCCTCCCTGCTTCTCCAACACCCAAGACATTCTTTTAAGAGGACTTCCATGCACTAACTTCCAAACTGAGCAATCACAAAGCCCATATCAGTTTTTTACAAAGTTACACCCTTCTTCTCCTTGACAGGTAGTTTGTTTTGTGTCCTGAAGAAGGGTCTTGGCGTGAAACATCGACTGTTAGTTCATTTCCATAGATGCTGCCTGACCTGCTGAGTTCCTCCAGCATTACTATAGATTTCCAGCATCTGCAGAATCTCTTGTGTTTAAAGCTTGTATTATGTTTCTCATGTGGATGACTGAAGAGGGGGCAATGTCACCGCAGCCCTGTATATTTGCATTATTTCCAGACGAAAGGGGACACTAATTCATTTCACGGCACGTAACTGGTGAGTTTCATTTAATTCAGCTCTTGACAAGCCATATATTAAAAATTCAAGGTGTTAACATTCTGTCTCCTTGCCCATTATTCATCTGCGGAAATCAGTAAAATCAGTATTCTCTGGAAATCTCAGCGTACAGCCAGGATTCAGTAACTTTCCTTTGTTGATCTCCAATCAACTCATATCACAGTTTTGTTATGAGGTAGAATAACTCTAATCAATCAAGTAGTGTTTGCTCTTTTGGAAATTAATTATTTCCTTGTTGAGTCACCTTTACAAGACTGAAGAATAGATTAAAGGGTAATGATTAGATTAGTCTGACATGTCTATTTATGGCCTCCTCTACTGCCATGATGAGGCTACACTCAAGTTGGAAGAGCAACACCCGATATTCCATCAGGGTAGCCTCCAACTTGATGGCATGAATACAGTATCAATTTCTCAAACTTCTGGTACTTGCCCCCTACCCCTCTGCTTTACTATTCCCCATTCCTATTTCCCTCTCTCTCCTTATCTCCTTATCTGCCCAACACTTCCCTCTGTGGGCCTCCTCCTCCCCTTTCTTCCATTGTCACCTGTCGTCTGCTATCAGATTCCCCATTCTCCAGCCCTTTATCTCTTTCACCAATCAACTTCCCAGCTCTTCACTTCACCCCTTCCCTTCTCCTGGTTTCACCGATCCCCACCACCTTGTACTTCTTCCTCCCCTTCCCCAGCATTCTTACTCTGACTTCCTCCCTTCCTTAGGATCTTGTCCACAACATTGACTGCTCAATCTTTTCCATAGATGCTGCCTGACCTGCTGAGTTTCTCCAAAATTTTGTAAGATAAGATTAGCTTTATTTGTCTCTTGTACCTCAAAACATACAGTAAAATGTATAACTTGTGTCATAAAAAAATCAGTTAAGAATTGTGCTGGGGACAGCCTACAATTGTCACCAACATAGCATACAGTATCAATAACTTACTAACCCTAACCATACATCCTTGGAATGTGGCTGGAACTGTGTGCACACAGTCATGGAGAGAATGTACAAACTTACCAGAAGCAGTGGTGGGAAATCAATCTCAACTAATGATCACTGGTACCGTAAAATGATTGTGCTACCTCAGCCACCATGCTGCAGAGGACTGAGGGATAGTTTGTTGTGTAGTTAATATTTCAGTAATATTGTAAATATATGTTTGATTAAGCATTCTATGTTTGCTTACATATTTCATTATGGGTTATATGTGAAAGTACGTGAATGGCATACGCCATTATGCCAGCACATTACTACTGTGTGCCTCACTAAAGCAAAACTAAGTAGACCCATTTCCCAGCTGACGTGTTTTTCTTTTGATAGGTTTACGTAAAGATATGTGAATGGAATATGATGTTAGGCCTGTGTACCTCACAGAAGTGAAACGAAGCAGGCCCGTTTCCTGGCTGTGTTTTTGGTTTGTGGACTTACAGAAAACAGCATAGCCCTTGAGCCCCTTGGTCCTGTCGCACCTCTCCTGTCTCAGCTTTATTTGATTTGTCTCCATTTCAGCAGAAATCAGAATGCCGAGCAGAATTTGGTCCACTTATTCACAATGAATGATTCAGAAACAGCTTCTTTCTTTCTTTCCACTGACAGATTTCTGAATGGTTCATAAAAACAATCTCATAATGTTTCCCAATCCTACCAAAGGGTTTTGGCCTGAAATGTCAACTGTACTTTTTTTTCTTAGATGCTGCCTGCCCTGCTGAGCTCCTCCAGCATTTTGTGTGCGTTGCTCGGATTTCCAGAATCTGCAGATTTTCCCTTGCCCATTATACTTATAACCTATCGACTTGCCTCTGTACTAAAACTATTCAAAAATTTTGTTTCCATCACAAGAATGGAAGTTCCGCAAAAACAACTCTTCTCAAAGAAGCCTTCAAACTTCCACTTCCTGATTGTTACCTCAAATGTTCTCACCTGAGTTTTTGAACCTTCATACATCACCCTTTGCTCTCCATAAAATAAACTGGCTGCCCATTACACATTAAAGACCATAAGGTCAGAAAAACATAGGAGCAGTATTAGGCCATTTGGCCTATTGAGTCTGATCTGCTAGTCCATTGTGGTTAATTTATTATCGCTCTCAACCTCATTCTTCAGTCTTCTCCCTGTAATCTTTGACATCCTTAATAATCGAGAACTTATCAACTTCCACTTTAAATATGTCTACTGACGTGGCCCCCACAACAGTCTGTGACAATGAATTCAACCATTTGGTTTAAGAAATTCCTCCTCATCTCTGTTCTACAGCAGCATCCTATTCTGAGGCTGTGTCCTTTGATTCTGGATTCCCACTACAAACATCCTCTCCATATGCATTCAATATTCGATATGTTTCTGTTAGGTGTTGCCCTCTGGACCCATTTCACAGTCAGGTCATAGAGTCATAGAACACTACAGCACAGAAATAGATCCCTCAGCCCATCTAGTCTCTGCTGAACTGTCATTTGCTCAGTCCCATGACCTGCCTGCACCCAGGCTGGAGTTCTCCATATCCCTTTCATCCATGTACTTATCCAAATTTCTCTTAAATGTTGCAATCAAACCCACATCCACCACTTCTGCTGGCAGCCTGTTCCTCACTCTCACAATCCTCTGAGTGAAAAAGTTCCCATTCATGTTAGAAACATAGAAAAATTACAGCATAATACAGGCCATTTGGCCCACAGTGCTGTGCCAAATATGTACTTACTTTGGAAGTTCCCCTTAAATATTGCACCTTTCACCCTTAACCCATGACCTCTAGTCTAATCTCTCCCAACCTCACTCTGGCCTCTTACCTCTTTTCCCCTGCTCCTTCCCTTGCTTCTGTCCACTCTCCTTTACTCTTTTTACCCATCTAGTTCCTAGCTTCTCCTATCACCTTCCAGCTATCCTCCTTCCCCACCCCCATCTTTTTTATTCTGGTATCTTCCCCTTTTCTTTCCAGTTCTGAAGAAGCACCTTGGCCTGAAACATTGACTGTTTATTTATTTCCATAGGTGTTGCTTCACCTGCTGAGTTCCTCCAGCATTGGTTGTGTGTGTTGTTCTCCAATGGAAAAGCCTGCTTGCATTTACCCTATCTACACCCTTCATAATGTCTGTCAGTCTCTGAAACACTTGAAACAAGCTCCAGTTACAATGACTAGGGTCAGATCCATTTACGTTGGTGAGTAAACCCAGGCAGTTTAACAGCACCATTCACAACCTTTATTTGCTGAACTTTACAAGCAGCCTGAAAGATATTTATATATTGCCCAAAGTGAGGTCACACCATCAGCTCCAACTATTTGAATCTGTTTCTAGACTGATGATAAAAGAAATTTACAGTCAAATAACACCTTTTAGTATTGCAAGGACAGAGCAGTTAAATGAGGCATTTGTGAAGTGCAGTCACATGGTGGTGTAAATACCATTGAGAACTATGAGCTCCAATGACAAAATGATCAGATAATCTTCTGTTGAAAACACTTTATTCTTAATAAGAAAATTGCAAAACTAAAGTATGCAATGCAATGCGTCTTGATTGTTGCGTTCCCAGACAATGGCATTACGCAGTGTCCAATTAGATTCTTTAAAAACATCCATGCCATAACAATGGCAACAACTCAGATCCGTTTGATTGAGAGGTGCTAGAAAATTTAGTTGGACCTCAGACAGTTACCATGGTGTTTGTTATTAACCTAAATTTGGTTTAACATTCCACTCAGAGGACACAACTCTTACTCTTTATGAGGTATTGGTCAGACCTCACTTGGAGTATTGTGAGCATTTTGGGACTCTATTAAGAAAAGATGTGCTGACATTGGAAAACATCCATTTCATGAGAATGATCCTGGCAATGGGTAAGATGAAAGGAGCATTTGATGGCTTTGGGTCTGTACTCACTGGAATAAGGGGAAATCCCATTGAAGCCTATTAAATGCTGCAAGACCTAGATAGAATGGACGAGGAGAGGATGTTTCCAATATTTCATAGTAAATTTATTATCAATGTACGTATAAATCATCATATACTAATCTGAGATGCATTTTCACAACAGAATCAATGAAAAACTGCTCAGTTTAATTAGTGGGGGAGACTAGGACAAGACGACATAGTCTCAGAATACAAGAACATTCCTTTAGAAGGGAGGTGAGAATGAATTTCTTTAGCAGAGGGTGATGATTCTGTGGAATTCATTGCCACAGGTGGTTATGTAGGCCAAGTTATTGGGCATACTTAAAGCCGAGGTTAATAGGTTCTTGATTAGTAAGACTGTCAAAGGTTTCAGGTAGAAGGCCTGAGAATGGGTTTGAAAGGGATAGTAAATCAGCATGATTGAATGCTGGAGCAAACTCAAAGGGCCAAATGGCCTAATTCTGCCCTTATGTCTTATTGTGTTTTTTTATGCTGCATCAGATCGAGAGTAACAATCATTTTGTTTTTCTTTACACTTGTATACTGAAGAATGGCAATAAACAATGTTGAATCTAGAACCATGAATCATTTGTAAACTTGTTACACTCCTCAGATTCTATATCTTGAATTCATATCTGCACATTATTAATTGAGAATACACAATCTCAACTAAGGATGCAGTTGTATTGGAACAGTAATGTATGTACAGCATCATCCTGTTTAATTAATTTTGTTTCCAACCCTACCAATGTTTTGAGAATGAGTTGCTTTGGGTGAAATTAATAGTGGTCACTTTTGTATTCTGAGAGCACTCCTTCAGCTTGCACGGCAGTCTTTTCAAAACATCGCATTTGCATCAGAATCAGACTCAGGTTTATTATCACTGACGTACGTTGTGTAGTTTGTTGTTTCGTGGCAGCAGAACAGTGCAACACATAAAAATTGCCCTAAATTACAACCAGAAATATATATTACAAACAATACATAAGTATCTTTACAAGCCAGCAAAGAGAGTGGGGTAATATTCATGGGTTTGTGGACCGTTCAGAAATCTGATGGTGGAGGGGAAGATGCAGGCTCTTGTATCTCCTTTCTGATGGTAGTAATGTGAAGGGGGCATGTGCTGGATGATGTGAGTCCTTGATCAAGGATGCTGCTTTTTTAAGGCATCACCTTTGGGACTGACAGTTTCTGTTACAGAGGGGGAGGCAACTGGGTAACCAAATAATTTATGAGGGAATTTGTGAGGTTGCAACCAATAGCGACTCCACAAACTCAGAGGAGTACATGGCATCAGTGACCAGCTACATCAGCAAGACCATCACTACACGCGCTAATCAGAAGCCATGGATGACCACAGAGGTGCGCGCACTGCTGAGGACCCGTGACTTCGCCTTCCGAGCAGGCGACAAGGCAGCCCTAACAACAGCGAAGGCCAAACTGTCCCAGGCCATCAGAGGAACAAAATGTGCACACGCTCAGCGAATCCACAGCCATTTCCAAGACAGCAGTGACACATGGCGCATGTGGAAGGGCATCCAGGACATCACCAACTACAGGACAACATCTCCTGACTGTGCGGGTGATGCCTCCCTTCCGGATGCGCTGAATAACTTCTACGCTCGGTTTGAGGCAGAAAATGACGTGGCGGCGAGGAAGTCCACCCCTCCTCCGAATGACCAGGTGCTGTGTCTCACCGTGGCCGATGTGAGGAGAACTCTGTGCAGGGTCAACCCAGGGAAGGCTGCTGGACCAGACAATATTCCTGTCAGAGTGCTCAGAGGATGTGCAGACCAGCTAGCAGATGTTCTCACTGACATCTTCAATGTCTCTCTGAGCATCATTCCAATGTGCTTCAAGGCCTCCACCATCATCCCCGTGCCGAAGAAGTCTTCAGTGTTCTGCCTCAATGACTACCGTCCCGTTGTACTTACATCCATCATCATGGAGTGTTTCGAGAGGCTCGTCATGAGGCATATTAAGACCCTGCTGCCCCCCTCACTGGACCCCCTGCAGTTTGTGTACTGTCCCAACCGCTCAACAGATGACGCCATTGCCACCACCCTCCACCTGGCCCTAACCCACCTGGACAAAAAAGACACGCACGTTCGAATGCTGTTCATAGACTTCAGTTCAGCATTCAACACAATCATCCCTCAGAAACTGATTGGAAAGCTGAGCCTACTGGGCCTGAACACCTCCCTCTGCAACTGGATCCTAGACTTCCTGACTGGGAGATCTCAGTCAGTCCGGATCGGGAACAGCATCTCCAACACCATCACACTGAGCACGGGGGCTCCCCAGGGCTGTGTGCTCAGTCCACTGCTGTTCACTCTGCTGACCCACGACTGTGCTGCAACACACAGCTCGAACCATATCATCAAGTTCGCCGATGACACGACCGTGGTGGGACTCATCAGCAAGAACGACGAGTCAGCTTACAGAGAGGAGGTGCAGCGGCTAACGGACTGGTGCAGAGCCAACAACCTGTCTCTGAATGTGAACAAAACAAAAGAGATGGTTGCTGACTTCAGGAGGGCACGGAGCGACCACTCCCCGCTGAACATCGACGGCTTCTCGGTAGAGATCGTTAAGAGCACCAAATTTCTTGGTGTTCACCTGGTAGAGAATCTCACCTGGTCCCTCAGCACCAGCTCCATAGCAAAGAAAGCCCAACAGCATCTCTACTTTCTGTGAAGGCTGAGGAAAGTCCATCTCCCACCCCCCATCCTCATCACATTCTACAGGGGTTGTATTGAGAGCATCCTGAGCAGCTGCATCACTGACTGGTTCGGAAATAGCACCATCTCGGATCGCAAGACCCTGCAGCGGATAGTGAGGTCAGCTGAGAAGATCATCGGGGTCTCTCTTCCCACCATTACAGACATTTACACCACACGCTGCATCCGCAAAGCAAACAGCATTACGAAGGACCCCACACACCCCTCATACAAACTCTTCTCCCTCCTGCCATCTGGCAAAAGGTACCAAAGCATTTGGGCTCTCACGACCAGACTGTGTAACAGTTTCTTCCCCCAAGCCATCAAACTCCTCAATACCCAGAGTCTAGACTGACACCAACTTACTGCAACTTACTGTGCCTATTGTCTTGTTTATTATTTATTGTAATGCCTGCACTGTTTTGTGTACTTTATGCAGTCCTGGGTAGGTCTGTAGGTCTGTTGTTTTATGTAGTTCAGTGTAGTTTTTGTACTGTTTCATGTAGCACCATAGTCCTGAAGAACGTTGTCTCGTTTTTACTATGTACTGTACCTGCAGCTATGGTCAAAATGACAATAAAAAGTGACTTGACTTGACTTGTGCCTGCTGTTTGTGCTTCTAGTGTGTTCCCAATGAACAGATTCTGAATACCATACTGAATCACAGACACAAAGTGTCTAGTGTGTAGTGTGTTCCCAATGAACAGATTCTGAATACCATACTGAATCACAGACACAAAGTGTCTAGTGTGTTGTGTGTTGTGTGTAGTGTGTTCCCAATGAACAGATTCTGAATACCATACTGAATCACAGACACAAAGTGTCTAGTGTGTTGTGTGTAGTGTGTTCCCAATGAACAGATTCTGAATACCATACTGAATCACAGATACAAA
This sequence comes from Hemitrygon akajei, assembly GCF_048418815.1. Lineage (NCBI taxonomy): Eukaryota > Metazoa > Chordata > Chondrichthyes > Myliobatiformes > Dasyatidae > Hemitrygon > Hemitrygon akajei. Next base: position 148,883,824 of record NC_133124.1, on the reverse strand, counting down.
GTGTGTAGTGTGTTCCCAATGAACAGATTCTGAATACCATACTGAATCACAGATACAAAGTGTGTAGTGTGTTCCCAATGAACAGATTCTGAATACCATACTGAATCACAGACACAAAGTGTCTAGTGTGTTGTGTGTAGTGTGTTCCCAATGAACAGATTCTGAATACCATACTGAATCACAGACACAAAGTGTCTAGTGTGTTGTGTGTAGTGTGTTCCCAATGAACAGATTCTGAATACCATACTGAATCACAGACACAAAGTGTCTAGTGTGTTGTGTGTTGTGTGTAGTGTGTTCCCAAATGAACAGATTCTGAATACCATACTGAATCACAGACACAAAGTGTCTAGTGTGTTCCCAATGAACAGATTCTGAATACCATACTGAATCACAGACACAAAGTGTCTAGTGTGTAGTGTGTTCCCAATGAACAGATTCTGAATACCATACTGAATCACAGACACAAAGTGTCTAGTGTGTTCCCAATGAACAGATTCTGAATACCATACTGAATCACAGACACAAAGTGTCTAGTGTGTAGTGTGTTCCCAATGAACAGATTCTGAATACCATACTGAATCACAGACACAAAGTGTCTAGTGTGTTGTGTGTAGTGTGTTCCCAATGAACAGATTCTGAATACCATACTGAATCACAGATACAAAGTGTGTAGTGTGTTCCCAATGAACAGATTCTGAATACCATACTGAATCACAGATACAAAGTGTGTAGTGTGTTCCCAATGAACAGATTCTGAATACCATACTGAATCACAGACACAAAGTGTCTAGTGTGTTGTGTGTAGTGTGTTCCCAATGAACAGATTCTGAATACCATACTGAATCACAGACACAAAGTGTCTAGTGTGTTGTGTGTAGTGTGTTCCCAATGAACAGATTCTGAATACCATACTGAATCACAGACACAAAGTGTCTAGTGTGTTGTGTGTTGTGTGTAGTGTGTTCCCAAATGAACAGATTCTGAATACCATACTGAATCACAGACACAAAGTGTGTAGTGTGTTCCCAATGAACAGATTCTGAATACCATACTGAATCACAGACACAAAGTGTGTAGTGTGTAGTGTGTTCCCAATGAACAGATTCTGAATACCATACTGAATCACAGACACAAAGTGTCTAGTGTGTTCCCAATGAACAGATTCTGAATACCATACTGAATCACAGACACAAAGTGTCTAGTGTGTTCCCAATGAACAGATTCTGAATACCATACTGAATCACAGACACAAAGTGTCTAGTGTGTTGTGTGTAGTGTGTTCCCAATGAACAGATTCTGAATACCATACTGAATCACAGACACAAAGTGTCTAGTGTGTTCCCAATGAACAGATTCTGAATACCATACTGAATCACAGACACAAAGTGTCTAGTGTGTTCCCAATGAACAGATTCTGAATACCATACTGAATCACAGACACAAAGTGTGTAGTGTGTTGTGTGTAGTGTGTTCCCAATGAACAGATTCTGAATACCATACTGAATCACAGACACAAAGTGTCTAGTGTGTTGTGTGTAGTGTGTTCCCAATGAACAGATTCTGAATACCATACTGAATCACAGATACAAAGTGTCTAGTGTGTTCCCAATGAACAGATTCTGAATACCATACTGAATCACAGACACAAAGTGTCTAGTGTGTTGTGTGTAGTGTGTTCCCAATGAACAGATTCTGAATACCATACTGAATCACAGATACAAAGTGTGTAGTGTGTTCCCAATGAACAGATTCTGAATACCATACTGAATCACAGATACAAAGTGTGTAGTGTGTTCCCAATGAACAGATTCTGAATACCATACTGAATCACAGACACAAAGTGTGTAGTGTGTAGTGTGTTCCCAATGAACAGATTCTGAATACCATACTGAATCACAGACACAAAGTGTCTAGTGTGTTCCCAATGAACAGATTCTGAATACCATACTGAATCACAGACACAAAGTGTCTAGTGTGTTCCCAATGAACAGATTCTGAATACCATACTGAATCACAGACACAAAGTGTCTAGTGTGTTGTGTGTAGTGTGTTCCCAATGAACAGATTCTGAATACCATACTGAATCACAGACACAAAGTGTCTAGTGTGTAGTGTGTTCCCAATGAACAGATTCTGAATACCATACTGAATCACAGACACAAAGTGTGTAGTGTGTAGTGTGTTCCCAATGAACAGATTCTGAATACCATACTGAATCACAGACACAAAGTGTCTAGTGTGTTCCCAATGAACAGATTCTGAATACCATACTGAATCACAGACACAAAGTGTCTAGTGTGTTGTGTGTAGTGTGTTCCCAATGAACAGATTCTGAATACCATACTGAATCACAGACACAAAGTGTCTAGTGTGTAGTGTGTTCCCAATGAACAGATTCTGAATACCATACTGAATCACAGACACAAAGTGTCTAGTGTGTTGTGTGTTGTGTGTAGTGTGTTCCCAATGAACAGATTCTGAATACCATACTGAATCACAGACACAAAGTGTCTAGTGTGTTGTGTGTAGTGTGTTCCCAATGAACAGATTCTGAATACCATACTGAATCACAGATACAAAGTGTGTAGTGTGTTCCCAATGAACAGATTCTGAATACCATACTGAATCACAGATACAAAGTGTGTAGTGTGTTCCCAATGAACAGATTCTGAATACCATACTGAATCACAGACACAAAGTGTCTAGTGTGTTGTGTGTAGTGTGTTCCCAATGAACAGATTCTGAATACCATACTGAATCACAGACAGAAAGTGTCTAGTGTGTTGTGTGTAGTGTGTTCCCAATGAACAGATTCTGAATACCATACTGAATCACAGACACAAAGTGTCTAGTGTGTTCCCAATGAACAGATTCTGAATACCATACTGAATCACAGACACAAAGTGTGTAGTGTGTTCCCAATGAACAGATTCTGAATACCATACTGAATCACAGACACAAAGTGCAGGTGGAGCTCAGCAGGTCAGGCTGGATTATTGGAGAGGAATTAACAGTTGAGGTTTCAAGCCGAGACCGTCTGTCAGGACAGGAAAGAAAGGGGTTTTACTGTTTTACCATCCTGAATGCTGATTTACCACTTTGATCAGTCACAGGTTAGAGATTTCCAGGAGTTAGTTGGGATGCTGCTTTGAGTACAACCTTGAATGTTTTTCTCTGTCTGCCTGATAACTTTTCTCTGTGACAGATCGAGACCCATGCATCTGTATTGAGCAGCGTAAGCCAGTGATTAATGCAAAACATTGACACAGATCAAAAATATCCCTGAACTGAGAAGAAAGTGGCCATTAGATTCCCATCTGGAAAAGTCTCCCTTGTCATTGAGAATGTCGGGTTCAGCGACAACAACCATCCCCAGTACTGAGCACGTCTGCGAGGAACACTGTCACAGGAATGCAGCACGTGTCACCGAGAAGCCCCACCATCCAGGCCAGGTTCTCTTCTCACTGCTGAGATCAGCAGAGAGGTACAGAAGCCTCGGGACTCACACCACCAAGTTCAGGAACAGGCTCCTGAACTGGGGTTGATAACTTCACTCACCTCTAATCTGAACTAATTCCACTACCTATGGATTCACTTTCAAGGACTCTACAACTCATGTTCTCAATATTTATTATTTAATATTTATTCTTATTGTTTAATTTTTTCTTTTTGTATTTGCACAGTTTTGTTGTCTTTTGCACATTGGTTGGTTGTTTTTTGTGTGCAGTTTTCAGTGATTCTATTGTGTTTCTTTGTAGTTACTGTGAAATCCCATGTGAAAATATATCCCAGGGTAGTACAAGATAGTGCCAGATACATACCTTGATAATACATTTACTTTGAACTTTGAAGCAATTCAGTTTATTCATTGGAAGCTGGATCTGTGAAGAGCGGAGTCCTAGGTAGTTTCTGTTGTGTACGATCACCTATGATCCAAAGCAATGGGGCAAGAAAAGAGAAGGTTAATTATCAGTGCACAGAAATAAAACATCAGACCAAAGGAAATCCTCAGACTGGTCAAAGATTAACACTTTGTCCTATCTACTCAAGGCATTTCTAAGCATGCGTTGCAAGTGATTCTATAAAGCAACAGACCAGGATGTGGTTAAGATTAGACAGGCAGTCTGTCACAATGTCTGATCAAGATATAGCCAGTGAGCCTAGATATCTGTGAACAGTCACATATTGACAATGAAATGCAAATCTGAAGAAAACACAGACAGACTATGGGGAGTCTTTTTCAAAGATATCACTATCTTTCACTGACTTTCAAAAAAAAGTATGAGATTACAGAATAATAACAAGTGCCCAGGAATGAAAAAGTTAATAGAAAGTGGTGGACACTCTCCAGGCCATCACAGACAAGTCCTTCCACACCATTGAGTATATCTGTATGGAGTACTGCCACTAGAAAACAGTGACCATCAACAAGGACCCCCACCATTAGTTCACACTCGCTTCTCACTACAACCATCAGGAAGGAAGTACAGAAGCCTTCGGTCTCACACTACTTGGTTATTACCCTTCAACCATCAGTCTCCTGAACCAGCATTGGTAACTTCATTTATCTTGGTTATTACCCTTCAAGCATCAGTCTCCTGAACCAGTATTGGTAACTTCATTTACCTTGGTTATTACCCTTCAACCATCAGTCTCCTGAACCAGCATTGGTAACTTCATTCACATTGGTTATTACCCTTCAACCATCAGTCTCCTGAACCAGCATTGGTAACTTTATTCACCTTCGAACTGATTCCACAACATTATTTATTACACAATTTGTCTTCTTTTGCAAAATGATTGTTTTGCCAGTCTTTCTTTCTGTATAGTTTTGGTGGAAGAAATAAATGGGCAGACTATTAGATGGCGAGAGAATTTAAAATGCAGAGATGCAAAGGGACTTGGGAGTCCTTGTGCAGGATACACTAAAGGTAGATAGATAGATACTTTATTCATCCCCATGGGGAAATTCAACTTTTTTTCCAATGTCCCATACACTTGTTGTAGCAAAACTAATTACATACAATACTTAACTCAGTAAAAAAATATGATATGCATCTAAATCACTATCTCAAAAAGCATTAATAATAGCTTTTAAAAAGTTCTTAAGTCCTGGCGGTTGAATTGTAAAGCCTAATGGCATTGGGGAGTATTGACCTCTTCATCCTGTCTGAGGAGCATTGCATCGATAGTAACCTGTCGCTGAAACTGCTTCTCTGTCTCTGGATGGTGCTATGTAGAGGATGTTCAGAGTTATCCATAATTGACCGTAGCCTACTCAGCGCCCTTCGCTCAGCTACCGATGTTAAACTCTCCAGTACTTTGCCCACGATAGAGCCCGCCTTCCTTACCAGCTTATTAAGACGTGAGGCGTCCCTCTTCTTAATGCTTCCTCCCCAACACGCCACCACAAAGAAGAGGGCGCTCTCCACAACTGACCTATAGAACATCTTCAGCATCTCACTACAGACATTGAATGACGCCACCCCTCTTAGGAAGTACAGTCGACTCTGTGCTTTCATGCACAAGGCATCTGTGTTGGCAGTCCAGTCTAGCTTCTCGTCTAACTGTACTCCCAGATACTTGTAGGTCTTAACCTGCTCCACACATTCTCCATTAATGATCACTGGCTCCATATGAGGCCTAGATCTCCTAAAGTCCACCACCATCTCCTTGGTCTTGGTGATATTGAGACGCAGGTAGTTTGAGTTGCACCATATCACAAAGTCCTGTATCAGTTTCCTATACTCCTCCTCCTGTCCATTCCTGACACATCCAGGTTGAGTTGGTGGTGAAGAAGGCAAATGCAATGTTGGCATTCATTTCTAGAGGTATAGAATACAAGAGCAGGGATGTGATGTTGAGGCTCTATAAGGCACTCGTGAGGCCACACTTGGAATATTGTGTGCAGTTTTGGGCTCCTTATTTTAGAAAGGATATACTGACATTGGAGAGGGTTCAGAGAAGATTCACAAGAATGATTTCAGGAATGAAAGGGTTACTGTATGATGAACGTCTGGCAACTCTTGGGCTGTATTCCCTGGAGTTCAGGAGGATGAGGGGGGAATCTCATAGAAACATTCCGAATGTTAAAAGGCCTAAACTGATTAGATATGGCAAAGTTATTTCCCGTGGTAAGGGAATCTAGGACAAGAGGGCACAACTTCAGGATTGAAGGAGGTCCATTTAGAACAGAGATGTGGAGAAATTACTTTAGTCAGAGGGTGGTAAATCTGTAGAATTTGTTGCCACGAGTGGCTGTGGAGGCCAAGTCATTGGGTGTATTTAAGGCAGAGATAGATAGGTTCTTGATTAGTCAGGGCATCAAAGGGTGGGGAGAAGGCAGGGGAGTGGGGATGACTGGAAGAATTGGTTCAGCCCATGATTGAATGGCAGAGCAGACCTGATGGGCCAAATGGCCTACTTCTGCTCCTATATCTTATGGTCTATACCCGGGCAGCATGGGTGCCTAGCGGTCAATGCAACAATGTGCAGGGCCAATTATAAGATCAGGGTTCAATTCCCACTGCTATTTGTAAGGCGTTTGCACATTCTCCCTGTGACCATGTGGGTTTCCTCCGGACACTCTGGTTTCTTCCCACAGTCCAAAGATGTGTGGTTAGGATTAGTCAGTTGAGGGCATGCTGTGATGGTGCCAGAATTGTGCTGACACTTGTGGGCTGCCTAGCACAATCCTCACTAATTCCATTGGCTGCAATGATGCATTTCACTGTGTTCTGATGTACATGTAACAAATAAATAAATCTAATCATTAATTAAGTGTATTGAGTACAGGAGTTGGGAGGTTACGTTGAAGACACACAAGATATCGATGAATCTTAATATGGAGTATTACATAGAACATAGAAGAGTACAGCACAGGAACCAGTGAAAAAGTAAATCAACACCTGGCCTCCCAAACTAATATCTCCAACCTACACAATGTCCATATCCCTCCATCTTCCTCACATCTGTGTGCCTATCTAAACATCTCTTAAAGGTCTCTAATGTATTTACCACTACCACCATTCTAGGCAGAGCATTCCAGGCATCAACAACTCTCTGAGTAAAAAACTCACCCCTCACCCCTTGAACCTACCCCCTCTCACCTTCAATGTATACCGTCTGGTATTTGACATTTCAACCCTGGGAAACAGATACTCCCTGTCCACTCTATTTATGCCTCTTATAATCTCATAAACCTCTATCAGATCTCCCCTCAGCCTTTGGTGCTCCAGAGAAAACAACCCAAAGTTGTCCTGCCTCTCATGATAGCACATGCCTTCCAAGCTAGTCAACATCCTGGGAAACCTCCTCTACACTCTCTCCAAAGCCTCAGCATCCATCTTATAGTGGGGCGACCAGAACTGTATGCAATACTCCAGATGTGGCCTAACCAGAGTTTTATAAAGTTGCAATATAGCCTCATAACTTTTGTACTCAGTTCTTCAATTAATAACAAAAAAGCATCCCATAAGCTTTCTTACCCACCCTATCGACCTGTGTAGCCACTTTCAATGAGCTATGAATGTGGACCCCAAGATCTCTCTGCTCAGCAACATTGTTAAGGTTCTAAGTGCGGGGCTGGTATGGGAAGGTTGGGTATGGGCCAAAACATGGCTGTAGAGTTCAGGCCTGAGCATATTGATATGACCGGACCTGAATCTTAGAGTGAAGAATGACCTTGAATGACTTAAACTCCGACCCACCTGTAGGATTTACGATGCAGAGGAGTATGCTGAAAAAGGTCTCTTGACTAGACAGGTGATCGGTATTTTCTGTTTCAACTGTGGAGAAGATGGGCATTTCAAGTGAGACTGTCAGGGGCAAGAAAATCTTTGAAAAATAAGTCATTGGTTAATCAAACAGAGAAGAAAGGAGGCATAGCTATGGAAGGACCCAGTGAAGGAATGGGCTGGCATCTCAGCAAGCAGATGTTCTAATCTCTGTATCAAGGGAAATGGAAGTGCCAAACTTGATTTCTGAAGATTTAATGGAACCAAGCTCTGATGTATCCATACGGATTGAAGGTATTTATGCTCAATCCATACTTGACACAGGTTCTCAGGTTACTCTATTTTACAGATCCTTTTACAAACGGTGTTTGACACATTTACTATTGATGCCGTTCAGTGTCCTTGGGATTCAGGGGCTTAGTACTGATGAGAACCCATATGATGGTTACTTGTCATTGAAACTGGAGTTTTCGGAAGCAGATGCTGGAGTAACTGAGACTAGTGGGTCTGCCTGGATCCAGCTGAAAAGAGTGGAGCTTCCATTCTTGTGGGAACAAATGCTTCCATTGTGAGAAGGCTTGTAGGAGTATGCAAGGACAGAAATGCAGAGAACTTTTTGAAAACCATATCTATTCACCCTGTGTTTGGGGCCGCTTTTGAGAAAGTGCACATTCCTCCACAGCAGGTTGATGAGTAGAAATGAGGAACTGTGTGGTACACCCAGTCTAACTCTGTCGAGTTACATCCTGGAATGATGGGAATCCCCAGATTTGCCGGAGTGCCCAACAGCCAGGTGGATGCTCTTGACGATCAGCAGCAAGGGTCATACTTACCTGCAGCTGAGCTGGTGAGACCTGAGCTGCAGAAACGTTCAGCTGTCTACACAAACACATGGAGTCATGTAACTGTTAGCAGAGGTAGCTAACAAGCCAAGTTTGCATACGAGCCCGGTTAGAGGGTTACACTAAGATAAGGGGCCAAAAACTGCTTACAATGATCCAGGTGAGGCCTCATTCATTTCTTATAAAGTTACATACTTTTTATATCCTTTACATTCCATCCTTTTTATATTCTAGTCCTCTTGAAATGAATGCTAACATTGCATTTACCTTCCTCACCACCGATTCAACCCTCAAATTAACCTTTAAGGAACCCTGCACAAGGACTCCCAAATCATTTTGCAGCCCGAATTTTAGAAAACACTCTTTGCTTTTATTCCATGACCATACACTTCTTTGCACTGTATTCCATTTGCCACTTCTTTGCCCATTCTCCTAATCTGTCTAAGTTCTTCTGCAGTCTCCCTGCTTGTTCAACACTACCTGCCCCTCCACCTATCTTCGTATCACCCACAAACTTGACCACAAAACCATCAATTCCATCATCCAAATCATAGACATAAAAACTTAAAAAGAGGTGGTCCCGAATCTGACCTTTGCAGAATACCAATGGTCACCAGCAGCCAATGAGAAGAGCCTCCCTTTATTCCCACTCTTGGCCTCCTACCAATCAGCCATTCCTCCATTCATGTTACCAGCTTTCCTGTAATACGATGGGCTCTTATCTTGTTGAGCAGCATCACATGTGGCACCTTGTCCTCTGATTCTTCTTTGACTATCCTTAAAAAACTCAAACAGATTTGTCAAGCACGATTTTCCCTTAAGGAAACCATGCTGACTTTGGCCTATTTTGTCATGTGCCTTGAAGTACCCTGAAACCATATCCTTAATAATTGTCTCCAACATTTTCCCAACCATTGAGGAAAGACTAACTGGCCTAAAAATTTCCTTTCTTCTGCCTCCCTCCCTTCTTAAAGAGTAAGGTGACATTTTAAAATTTCCATTCCTCCAGAACCATTCCAGAATTTATTGATTTTTGAAAGATCATTATTAATGCCTTCAAAATTTCTTCAGCCACCTCTTTCAGAACCCTGGGGTGTGCTCCATCTATTCCAGGTGAATACTCTACTTTCAGACCTTTCAGTTTCTGAAGCATCAAACCCTAGTAATAGCAGCTGCACTTATTTCTGTCCCCTGACGCTCCTGAGCTTCCAGCATACTGCAAGTGTGGGACCCATACTCTTCATGATTTTTATAAATGACCTGGATAAGGAAGTGGAGGGATGGGTTAGTAAGTTTGCTGATGACTCTAAGGTTGGAGGTGTTGTGGATAGTGTGGAGGGCTGTCAGAGGTTACAGCGGGACCTCAAGAGGAGGTACAGGAGCCTGAAGATATACACTCAATATTTCAGTAACAACTTCTTCCCCTCTGCAATGAGAGTGGAAGATGAACCCATGTACTCTACCTCTCTTCTTAGTTTTCCTCTCTTTTTCCACTGCTTATTTAGTATATATATATATACACACACACATATATACATCTTATTGTAATTTATAGTTTTTTTATTGTCATGTATTGCAATGTACTGCTGTCACAAAACAACAAATTTAATGAAATTTGCCAGTAATTCTGATTCTGATTCAATAGACATGTGATGTAACTACAGGAAACATATTTAATATATTATCCATATGTATATTTGTGTCTGTCTAAACTTATATGACATGTATATGTTTGAGTATGCATTGTAGATTTGGGTCTCTTGTCCAACCTAGATAGAAGCAAAGGATACAAGGATATTACAACCCCAGATGCCAATGGGAATAGTGACCTGCAATGCCGAAGGGCAGCAAGGGTGTAGTTGCTAGGGTAATGCTATTACATCCAGATTTGTTATGCTGGGGTCACTTGCAGGCTGCCCCCAGCACAACCCTTGCTGATTTGACTTGATGCAAGTGACACATTTCACTGTATGTTTTGTGTACATGTGACAAATAAAGTGAATCAAATACAATGGAGATGAGCATTCAGGAGAAGTCTATCTGTCAGGTCCTCCAAGAAGCTCACAAGCTCTCAAACTACCCCACCCACCAACTCCATCTCCTGTGGGATCCATTTTTCCTTCCTCAAAATTCAAATCCAAAAAGTCATCCTTGATCCAAAGTGATTGTTGAGTAGATTGATTTAATGATCTGAGAGGGTTGTATGACTATAATTCCTGTGTTCTAATAAAAATGCAATGTCATCACTTTTTTCCTACTTTTACATCTAAAAGAATTTTCTCTTTTCTTTTGATACAGAATACCCATGGGGAATTAACTGATTGAATAGTGAAAGACCTGGACGGAGTGGTCATGGAGAGAATGTTTCCGATAGTGGGGGAGTTTGGGCTCAGAGGGAGTAGCCTCAGAATACAAGGGTAAACCTTTAGAACAGAGATGAGGAGGGATTACTTTATTGCCATAGATGGCTGTGGAGGCCAAGTCACAATGGAGGTTGATAGTTTCTTGATTGGTCAAGGCATCAAAGGTTACAGGAAGAAGGCAGGAAAATGGGGTTGAGAGGGATCATAAGTCAGCCCTGATGGAATGGTGGGACAGACTCCTTCTATTCTGAGGCTGTTTCCTCTGGTCCTGGACTCTCCCACTACAGCAACATCCTCTCCATGTCCATTCTCTCTAGGTATTTCAATATTTGATAGGTTTCAATGAGATCCTGCCTCATTCTTCTAAACACAGCCAGTACAGTACAGAACCATCAAATGCTCCACATACGTTCACACTTTCATTCTCAGGTGGACTTGTGAACTTCCTCTGGACCCTCTCCAATGCCAACACATCTTTCCTTAGATAAGGGGCCCAAAACTGTTCACAATACTCTGTGTAGTCTGACGAATGCCTTATAGAGCCTCAAAATTACAAGTGGGTGCCTTTCTGTAGTCTTTGTTGCTTCTGATCCCTGATTATGGACTGATTGGAGTGGCTATGTCTAAATGTGGGAAGTTGGATCAGATAATGATGTTTTTCCAAGGTTAAATAGCTGACCACAGCACATTTTACCTGTCATCAGTGACTGAAGTTCAGAAGGATTTGAACTGGCGATATTGGAATTTGCCTAGATGGGCGTGAAAGATGTACATGGATACAAGTCTTTTGTTATAACACTACTGAACACGTTGCACTGTAGGCTTTCCCGGCAGACCATGAGGTCAAACAGCTACTGATCCAAGAACTGTACGTACAATAGCTTCCTCTGCACTCAGTAAACAAACAAGCAAATAAATAATAAGAAGAAAGAGTTATACCGACCTTGAAAGTAAGTTTGTTGTTTGTAGAATCAGTTCAGCATTGAGGTGAGTGAAGGTATTCATGCCAGTTCAAGAACCTGATGGTTGAAGGATAATAACTGTTCCTGAACCTGGTGGTGTGGGATCTAAGGCTTCTGTACCTCCTGATGGCAGCTGTGAGAAGAGAACATGTCCTAGGTGGGGGAGGTCTTTGATGATGGAATATCAGCAGATATTAAGCACTGCCGTGCATATTGGAAGCAGCAAGTGGGAGAATGGGCCTTTTATATTGAGAACAAAGTTCACTTAAAGAGTACTGAGCAATGTAACTAGCTAATGCAAAATGACTGATTTTCCTCTCAAGTAATTTCAGTTTCATCCTCCTGCAGATCTATTGGTGATTAATCGATAAGCATCAGCACAATAGGAGTTCAGTACACCCTGTGAAATTACATTGGCCAGCCTGGGTTGCTGGCTCTAAACAAACACTTTTCAAACAACTTACCTATTCAGCTTGAGGACAAAAGACAAATATTCAGAAAGAATGCCCTAGAATCATTAATTTTGAATCATTAACTTCTCATTTACTTAGGAAAATTGCCTTTAGTTTAGATGCAGGAATCACTTGCTAGCATGACAAGGATAATGCCAAACTCTAAATAAGCTTAAGTTTTGTGGCTTGGGGATTTGTACTGGACATGGAGAGAGCCCCACAACACACTGTATCATCTGCCCTCTTCCATCTAACCTGTGGTACGTGCTAGAACTGAAAATAGGGAGGCTTGGTAGTGTAGCGCTTGGTGCAATGCTATTACATTGTAGAGCTGGTTCGATTCCTGCCACTATCTGTAAAGAGCTTGTACCTTCTCCCTGAGATTGCACGGGTTTCGGCAGGGTGCTCTAGTTCTCTGCCACAACCTGTCATAAGTGGACGTGAGGCTGGACCCAAATGCAGGACACAGGCACTGAAGTACTGGGGGCAGGACAGGACAAGCTAAAGGATAGGATAAGGTGTGGAGACCGTGGCATTCGTGGAGACTGTGGAGTTCAGAGATGACCTCGGAGTTCAGAGAGGATCCTGGAGTTCAGAGATGCTCTCGAGGCTTGGCTAGAGGCTTGGGTCTTGAGGCTTGAGGATTGAGGCTTGCTTGAGGCTGAGGTCTTGAGGCTTGGCTTGAAGATGGGTTCTTGAGGCTGGAGTCTTGAGGCTTGGCTACAGGCAGGGGCCTTGAGGCTGAGGTCGAGGCTGAGGTCTTGAGGATGGGTTCTTGGGACTAGGAATGCTGGGAGGATAGCCCCCTGGGCGGGCCGTAGAACTCCTGGGCAGGGTCCGAATCTCCCAGGCAGGACACAGGGGCCTGGGTAGGTCACGGGGCTCCTGGGCAGGTCGCGGGGCACAACCCGTCAGAGGCGAGGGATAGGAAGGGGCAGAGCCCTCCGCTGGGCAACGGCAATCCGGCCTAACTTACTCGATGGAGGCAAGGGAGGGGAAGGGGCAGAACCCTCCGCCGGGCAATGGCAATCCGGCCTGACTTACTCGATGGAGGCAAGGGAGGGGAAGGGGCAGAGCCCTCCGCCGGGCAATGGCAATCTGGCCTGGCTTACCCGATGGAGGCAGGGGGTAGGGAGGGAGCTTGGTCCAGGGTGACTTCAAGACTCACTGCGGCCAGAAGATTCGGGCGGGTTACAGAGCAGCCCAGTCCATACCTCACTCACAGAACTCGTCATTAACAGTGGTACTCCAAGCCGGGATGGACAGGATGACCCCCCAATTATACTCAATCCCAGATCCCCTTATATTCATAGCCAACGGATAGGCATCAGGTGCACCTCCTTGAGCCCAACCAAGCTAAGATGATCTTCAGGTATGACGATTTGAGTTCAAGGCGAAACGAGGGGCGGTTGAAGGACCTGGAGTCCGGAGTTGGCGGACCAGATCAAGAACTGGAATGCGGACTTCAGACCCGACCATAACACATCCCCAAAGATGTACGGGTTAGGGGGAGTGATTTGTGGGATGGCTGAGTTGGTGCCCGTAGCTTGGCAATTCTTGTGGACTAGCCCTATCACAATCTATGCTGATTTGATTTCACACGATGTATTTCATTGTATGTTTGATGTTTTGATGTACACTTGACAAATAAAACTAAACTTTAAATGTGAAATGCTCTCACTTCGCCTCATCCATAATGAGTGAAGACAGCAGTTTCAGGAATTGAGTTGGAGTACGTGTACAATGATTGCACAGTCACACCTTTGAGAATGAGCTTTTGCTCATTGTTGATGTGTTCACCGAGGTGGAGCTGAGAACAGGGTTGGTAATGAACATCTTCATAATAAAAGTTGTTCACCAACCCGCCACTGTGCACGACACCACCTTCTGTCTTAGAGGCCCTAGTGAGGTTTGGGAGATACTGATTTACTTAAACCCATCACTTACTGGGTCATAGGCTGCCGACAGCAGCTCGCCAGAGTCCTCTGTCCTGGGCCAGTCTCTCAAGTTGTCCCAGGTGTAGCCCATGCTAGGATTGTTTCGTTCCCAGGGATGAGGTCTTTAGAGCTTCTGTTGGCATTTCTGTCGCCTTGGGTTTTATGAACAGCTGGCCCCTTGCCCAATCCTCCTCCTGTCGGAGTTGGGCTCGGGGCTGTCCATGGCACTGATTGTCTTGGTAAATACTTGTTGTAACTTGTGGTCCTTCTCTTAGAAAAAGCAGAGGTCATCAATAACATTTACTACTGAGTCTCAATGCAACTTTTGAATGTCTGAGGAAAAGACTGTTTGAAGACCTAACATGATTTACTGCTTCCTGTTACTGTTCCCTGTCTTCCCGTAGGCTTTTAGAGACATGGATCTTTGAGCTATTATGACACTGATTCAAGTTAAAAGGATCAAGGATTGACTTTATTTACCATTTATATTTGCATATATTAGGAATTTGCTGTAGTATGTTGACGTGGCATAAAGCAAAAATGCTCAAACTGTAATAATCTCCCTGTGAACATTAATTTGAAAGTTAGATTGTGCACTTAGTTACTTAGTTACTTTTTATAATCAGAAAGTGGTAGTATCAGCAAAAAGAATGGGGAGGCTGAGATAGAAAGGAGTAATAGAGAGGGGAATGTAAGTCAGTGGTTAACTTTCTGAAGGTGCAGCATTGAAATGCTTGGATCCAGGTAAATCAGTCTGTTTATGTAGTCTTTCATTGATTCTATTGTATTTCATTGTTCTACTGTGAATGACTGCAAGAAATGAATCTCTGTCAGGGTTGTATTTGGTGACATATACAGACCTTGATAATAAACTTACTTTGAACTTTGAAATATCAGAAGCAGTGAAGCAAAGACTGCAAGAAGTGTTCTGCAGTTTGTAATCAGCGAGGACAGCTGATTCTCGGATATTAACATTCAGTCAACTGGGAGAAGTTTTTTCCCTGAGTTGCAAAGTTTCCTTTGGAATAATTTATAATCTTTTCTCTAGCAAAATAATGCAAAAAGTGTTTTAATGGAAGTGTATTCCAACGTCCCTCTGAAAGCACTGTATCTATCATCAGTTATACTCTCTCAATCCAGAAAGTTTCCCAGATAAAGGTCTCTCCATGGACTGAGAGATGTTGATGCTGTAAAATTGTACAGAACATTTTGTATAAACTTGTTTCCAGTATTAGTGTGAAATTTTCTGTTTAATTATGTTAATTTAGTTATGGTTACTGTTTAATTCCAGTATTCACATGATAAAATAAGCCGAAGTCAGCATGGTTTCTTTAACACGATATCTTGGCTGACAAATCTGTTGGAGTTCATTGAGGAAATGACAGGCAGGATAGACAAAGGAGAATCAGTGACTTTTGAAAAGATGCTGCATATAGACAATAGACAATAGGTGCAGAAGTAGACCTTTCAGCCCTTCGAGCCTGCACCGCCATTTTGAGATCATGGCTGATCATCTACTATCAACACCCGGTTCCTGCCTTGTCCCCATATCCCTTGATTCCCCTATCCATAAGATACCTATCTAGCTGCTTCTTCAAAGCTGCTGAGAGCCCATGGTATTACAGGAAAGATACCAGCATGTATAAAAGATTGGCTGACTGGCAGGAGATGAAGAATGGGAATAAATGGGGTCCTTTCTGGTTGGCTCTCAGTGACTAGTGGTGTTCTGCAGGGTTGGGAACGTTTCTATTCATATTATATGTCAATGATTTGGATAACGGAATTGATGACTTTGTGGTCAAGTTTGCGGATGATACGAAGATACAATAGGTGGAGAGGCAAGTAGTGTTTAGAAAGCAGGGAAATCTGCAGAAGGGCTTGGGCAGATTAGGAGAATGGTTTAATTCTGTTCCTATGTTTTATGGTCTTATGGTATATTTCCTGTGTTCTCCTCTAACTATAGAATCCCCTGCACTTTTCTATCAAGCAACAGAGCCAGACTCAATGCCAAAGACCTAAGCCCTGTGGCTGCTTTCCTCTGCTAGGTCATCCCCCTAACAATATCCAAAGCAGTATACGTGTTGTTGAGTGGAGCAGCCACAGGGGTACTCTGCACTGGCTGCCTATCCCCTTTACCCCTCTTGACAATAACCCAGTTGCTTGTGCCCTGCACCTTGAGTATAACTACCTCCTTGTATGTCCTTTTGATCAACCAACCCTTCAACCTTCTCAGTGATCCACAGTTAATCCCATTCCTTAACATGGTCTGAAAGAAGCTGCAGCTAGATGTACTTCTTGCAGGTGTAGTCATCAGGGATACTGGACTTTTCCCCGCCTTCCTAAATCTCACAAGAGAACCATTCCACTCATCTGCCTAGCGTCCCCACTGCTCTAACTGTGCAAAAAAATAAGAAAGAAAAACTAGTTAAAAGATCTATCTACAGTCTCCACCTCTACTTGCTGAAGCCCCCTAGGCTTTCTGGGTCTGGGCCTGGGCCACTCTAACATTGGCCCACTCCCACAAAGGCTGCTCTGCTTAAACCTAATTTCTTTAGGTTGGCCCTTACCAAATGATCTTTGAAGCTAAGTCCAAACACCAAACAACCCAATACCAAATAAATAAGCAGATATTTATATATTTTAAAAATTTGTTCCTTTGTGTTTTTGAAATGCAAATGAAATGAACAAGGCTTTGGAGATACAAAAGGAATTGTAGATACTGGAATCCACTCCAGCCTCACCCCTTCCAAGTACATAGCTCTCCATTCTCTTCACACCAATCTCAACACCACCAAACTCACAGACAAGGGAGATGCTGTTTGTAGCTTGATAGACTAACCTCTACCTTGCAGAGGCTAAATAGCTGCTCTTGGACACCTCTTCATACTGATCCCTTAATCATAACCCTATTGTCCCACTTTAGCAATCTCAACAATTGAGGAGACCTCCCTTCCAACTAATAATTCCCCAATCGCATAATATCCATTTCTATACCCTACCTAAAATTCACAAACAAGACTGCTCTGGTAGACTTATTGCTTCTGCCTCCTTTTTCCCCACTGAACAATCCTTTAAAGCCTCATCTCAATTTTGTTCCCCCCTCCCCCTGAAAAAATAAGGCCAGGTGAAAGGTCTTGACCTGAAATGTTGACTGTCCAATTGTATCCACAGCTGCTATCTGACCTACTGATCCTTCAGTATTTTGTCTGAGGTTTCATTTGCAGAGGACCATGCAATTAGGCTGTCTGCCTACTTTAGAACCCTGAACTTGTGGAGTCTTGTGTGTCAGAACATCATATTGACTTCCAGGCCTAAGACTTTTCCCTTCACACACTTACTATCCAAAGATCTTTGAGAATGTTAATATCTCCAGTTGAACTTCGTCTTTTTGTGTGTTTCTCCGTAGCTATCAGTCTATGGTTTTGTATTGCCATGTGCTCCTGTCCCCGATCCTGCTCTACTGTATACCCCATCTCTCATCTTTTTCTCATTATTACCTGTATTGCTGCCACCTGTGTCTCATTGTGCTCCACCTATCATCTGCCTCTCTGGTTATTGCTCAGTGTATTTCAGTCCTGTGTTTTCACCTGGTTGTTACTAGATTGTGCCAGTGAATTTTCCTTACCCTTTCCAGTATTCGTATCTGTACTCTGTCCATCTGAATATTGACTCTGCCTGTTTCCTGATTCTGGTTTTTGGATTTTTCTGGATGAATTGATCTCTGCCTGAACTTTGATGCTGACTTTGTTTACACTTTGGGATTTGTTACTCTATTAGTATCATTGTGTGCACAGTACCGGGTCTGCGATTGGATCCCTGCTCCAGCATCCTGACAGAGAAAGAATTCCACAATGTGTTGAAAGTTTGCAAGTGGGGATTGTAGTGCTGCTTGATGAGGAAAGTGGAAAATATTGACCTGTAGATGGCTAAGTTCATAAACATGATAATTTTTTAATAGGTTTGGGTATTTTGGAATGTTGGTTAGGTTAAAGTTTCCAAATTAATGTCTGGGTGCCAGGGCATGAATGACAATATCTTTTATTCCTGTCAGGCTTAGATTTAACTTTTTTTAAAATTCAGAAGAATTTGAAGGAAAACATCCACTAGACTCTAAAACAGCTACTTCCTCCAAGCCATCAGACTGATCAATGCATCCACCCCCCCACCATCATGACTTCATTTTCTGTCAGTGTCACCCTATATACAGGCACTCCTGTGCCTTACAGCACTTTGTGTACATACAAAGTATGTATATGTATATAAGCTAATCTTATGTATTTATATTTATTGTGTCACAGCAAACAACCTTACACTCAATGTCAGTAAGACCAAAAAATTGATTGTGGACTTTAGAAAGGGTAAGATGAAGGGACACACACCAGTACTCATCAAGGGATCAGCAGTAAAAAGGCTGAGCAATTTCAAGTTCCTGGGTGTCAGCATCTCTGAGGATCTATCCTGGGCCCAACATAGCGATGCAATTACAAAGGAGGCATGGCAGTGGCTATATTTCATTTGGAGTTTGAGAAGATTTGGTTTGTCACCAAAGACACCTGTAACTTTCTCCAGATGTATCTCACTCTAATTGGATGGTATGGGTGGGGAGGGGGGAGCACTGCTCAGCATTGAAATAAGCTGTAGAAAGTTGTGAACTCAGTCAGCTTCATCATGGGCTCTATGTTCCCTAGCATCCAGGACATCTTAAATGAGCAATGTCTCAAAGAGGAAGCATCCATCATTAAGGACCCCCATCACCCAGGACATGCCCTCTTCTCATTGCAAGCATTAGGGAGGAGGTACAGGGCCTGAAGGCACACACTCAATCATTCAGGAACAGCTTCTTCCCCTCTGTCATCCTATTTCTAAATGGACATTGAACCCATGAGCACTACCTCACTACTTTTTTTCTCTTTTCACGCTATTATTCATGTATATATATACACACACACATACACTTACTGTAAATTGCGCTATTTATTATTATGTATTGCAATGTCTTGTTGCCCCATAATAACAAATTTCATGACATATACCTGTGATATTAAACTTGATTCTGATTTATCTTCTTCTGTTTTTTATTTATACTGTATCGGATCGGGAGTAAAAATTATTTGGCCTTACTTAACACTCGTATACCGATGAATGACAAACAATCTTGAATCTTGGAATCTTGAATATAATAAAATCAAGATAAAGAGCCAAAGTCCTAAATTAGTCTTAAACCCTTCTTTTCTCCCTTGAAGGCATTGATGGCACCAACATCTATACCCTCTGGCCTATTGACATCTAAGAGTTCCCACATGTGACCAGGGAGGGAATCCCAGCAAGTGACTGACTGCCAAATCACCATTCCAAGTTGCCTTTTTAAAGTGTAACTGCTGATCTCCTGGGATTTTCACACACAACAGTCTCTAGTGTTACAAAGAAAACAATAAACATCCAGTGAGCTGCAGCTGTGTGGACAAAAACGCCTTGTTAATGAGAGAGGGCAGACGAAACGAGAATGGCCAGACTGGTTCGAGCAGACAGGAAGACAACTGGAACTCAGATTACCATGCTTTATAACTGTGGCGTGCAAAAGAGCATCTCTGGAAGCACAAGATGTCAAACCTTGAAGTGGATGGGGTACAGCAGCAAAAGATTGTGAACATAAGCTCAGATGCATGGCAGCGTAGTGATTAGTGCAACACTATTACAGTTCGGAAGTCAGAGTTCAGAGTTCAACCCGGTGTCCTCCTGTATGTTCTCCCGGTGGAATGCGTGGGTGTTTTCCAAGTCCTCTGATTTCCTCACATTGCAAATTGTCCCATGATTAGAGTATTGGGTGGCATGGCTTGACAGGCTGGACAGGTCTATTTCATGCTGTGTCTCTAACTGAGGTTGGACCCTTGACTAGGAAGGGGAGGAGGGAAGAGAAGAGAGCGGTATTGATAAGGGATTCTATAGTCAGGGGGGCGGATAGGAGATTTTGTGGGGAAGATCGGGAGTCTCGGATGGTATGTTTCTTCCCTGGTGCCAGGGTCCGAGACATCTCAGATCGGATGCAGGTTATTCTCGAGAGGGAGGGTAAGAATCCAGATGTTGTGGTCCATGTAGGGACCAATGACGTGGGTAGGATGAGTGAGGAGGTCCTGCGTAGGGAGTTCAGGGAGTTAGGTGCGAAGCTGAAGAGCAGGACCTCCAGGGTAACAATCTCAGGATTTCTACCTGTGCCACGTGCGAGTGAGGCAAGGAACAGGAGGATTATAAAGATTAATACGTGGCTGAGAGGATGGTGCAGGAGGGAGGGCTTCAGGTTTGTAGATAATTGGGCCTTGTTCCAGGGAAGGTGGGATCTGTTCCGAAGGGACGGTTTACACCTGAACTGGAGCAGTACTAACATTCTTGCAGGGAAGTTTGCTAGTGCTTCTTGGGGGGGTTTAAACTAAATTTGCAGGGGGCAGGGATCCAGAATGAGAGAGAGGATAGCGAGATGAAGAATAATGGACAGGTGGGGACTACACGGTTCCGGAATATTAAGTGTGTAGTAGAAGAAGGTGGGGCGGAACAAGTGATAAGGAGGACTCATGTACAGAGGGATGGTCTGATGGAACATTAAGTTAAATGTGTTGAAAGAACAAGTAAATTTAGAAAGGACAACAAAATTCTAGGGGCGTATAGCCCGATGGGAGTTCGGGGAGCTGGGTTAAGTACAATAGGCAGTGATTCAAACAGAGAGAAGAGAAATGGGTTAAAAATTCTATATCTGAATGCATGAAGTGTCAGAAATAAGGCGGATGAGCTTGAAGCCCAGGTGCGAATGGGTAACTATGATGTTGTTGGGATAACGGAGACATGGCTGCAGGGAGATCAGACCTGGGAAATGAATGTACAAGGGTATACGTGCTATCGTAGGGACAGAAATGTGGGCAGAGGGGGTGGGGTGGCCCTGTTGGTGAGGAATGAGATTCAGTCCTTTGCAAGGGGGGACATAGGGTCAGGAGAAGTAGAGTCTGTGTGGATAGAACTGAGGAACAGTAAGGGCAAAAGGACCCAAATGGGTGTTGTCTACAGGCCACCAAACAGTAGCATGGATATTGGGTGCAAGTTGAATAGGGAGTTAACATTGGCATGTGGCAAAGGTAATGTCGCAGTAGTTATGGGGGATTTCAACATGCAGGTGAACTGGGAGAATCAGGTTGGTGCTGGACCCCAGGATAGGGAGTTTATAGAGTGCCTACGGGATGCATTCTTGGAACAGCTTGTACGAGAGCCGACCAGGGACAAGACTATTCTGGATTTAGTGTTATGTAATGAACAGGATTTGATAAGCGATCTTGCAGTAAAGGAGCCATTAGGAGGTAGTGACCATAATATGATAAGCTTTAATCTGCAATTTGAGAAGGATAAGGGCAGCTCGGAGGTGTCAGTGTTGCAGATGAACAGGGGAAACTATGGAGCCATGAGGGAGGAGCTGGCCAAAGTTGACTGGATGGATAGCCTAGCAGAAAAGACAGTGGAACAGCAATGGCAGGTATTCTTGGGAATAATGTACAAGGTGCAAAATCAGTTCATCCCCCAGAGAAGGAAGGATTCAAAGGGGGGAAAGGGGCCACAGTGGTTGACAAAGGAAGTCAGAGATTGCATAGCATTAAAAAAAAGGAAATATGACAGAGCTAAGCTGAGTGGGAGGACAGATGATTGGGAAGTTTTTAAGGAACAACAGAACTTAACTAAAAAGACAATATGGGGAGAAAAAATGAGGTACGAACGCAAGCTAGCCAGGAATATAAAGGAAGATAGCAAAAGCTTTTTTAGGTATGTGAAAAGAAAGAAGATAGTTAAGAACAATGTTGGGCCCTTGAAGAATGAATTAGGTGAAATTGTTATGGGAAACAGAGAAATGGCAGAAGAATTTAATGAGTACTTTAGATCTGTTTTCACTAAGGAAGACACAAGTAATCTCCCAGATGTATGGATGGGCCAAGGACATAGGGTAACAGAGGAAATGAAACAGATTGACATTCGGAAGGAAACGGTGATGAGAAGACTGATGGGACTGAAGGCTGACAAATCCCCAGGTCCAGATGGTCTGCATCCTAGGGTACTAAAGGAGGTGGCTCTGGAAATTACAGATGCATTGGTAATCATTTTCCAATGTTCCTTAGATTCAGGATCAGTTCCTGAGGATTGGAGAATGGCTAATGTTATCCCACTTTTTAAGAAAGGAGGGAGGGAGAAAACAGAGAACTATCAACCTGTCAGCCTGACATCGGTGGTGGAAAAGATGCTAGAGTCCATTATTAAGGATGAAATAGTGGCATATCTAGATAGCAGTGATAGGATTGGGCCGAGCCAGCATGGATTTACCAAGGGTAAATCATGCTTGACTAATCTGTTGGAGTTTTTCGAGGATGTAACCAGGAAGTTAGACCGGGGAGATCCAGTGGATGTAGTGTACCTTGATTTTCAGAAGGCATTTGATAAGGTCCCACATAGAAGATTGGTGGGTAAAATCAAAGCTCAGGGCATTGGGGGGAAGGCATTGACATGGATAGAAAACTGGTTGGAAGATAGAAAGCAAAGGGTAGCGGTGAATGGGTGTTTCTCGGAATGGCAGGTGGTGACTAGTGGGATGCCACAGGGCTCGGTATTGGGACCACAGCTGTTTACCATTTACGTTAATGATTTGGATGAAGGCATAGAACATAACATCAGCAAATTTGCTGATGATACTAAGCTGGGTGGCAGTGTGACATGTAATGAGGATGTTAGGAGAATTCAGGGTGACTTGGATAGGCTGGGTGAGTGGGCAGATACTTGGCAGATGGCGTTTAATTTGAATAAATGTGAGGTTATCCACTTTGGGAGTAAGAACAGGAAGGCAGATTATTATCTGAATGGTGTAGAGTTGGGTAAGGGAGAAATACAAAGAGATCTCGGAGTCCTTGTTCATCAGTCACTGAAGGTGAATGAGCAAGTGCAGCAGGCAGTGAAGAAGGCTAATGGAATGTTGGCCTTTATTATAAAGGGAATTGAGTACAAGAGCAAGGAAATCCTCTTGCATTTGTACAGAGCCCTGCTGAGACCACACCTGGAGTATTGTGTACAGTTTTGGTCTCCAGGGTTAAGGAAGGACATTCTAGCTGTAGAAGAAGTGCAGCGTAGATTCAGAAGGTTAATTCCTGGGATGTCTGGACTGTCTTACGCAGAGAGGTTAGAGAGACTGGGCTTGTACACGCTGGAGTTAAGGAGATTGAGAGGGGATCTGATTGAAATATATAATATTATTAAGGGATTGGACAAGATAGAGGCAGGAAATATGTTCCAGATGCTGGGAGAGTCCAGTACCAGAGGGCATGGTTTGAGAATAAGGGGTAGGTCATTTAGGACAGAGTTAAGGAAAAACTTCTTCTCCCAGAGAGTTGTGGGGGTCTGGAATGCACTGCCTCGGAAGGTAGTGGAGGCCAATTCTCTGGATGCTTTCAAGAAGGAGCTAGATAGGTATCTTATGGATAGGGGAATCAAGGGATATGGGGACAAGGCAGGAACCGAGTATTGATAGGAATTGATCAGCCATGATCTCAAAATGGCAGTGCAGGCTCAAAGGGCCGAATGGTCTACATCTGCACCTATTGACTATTGTCTATTGCCTATTGTAAATAAATAAATGTCAGTTAGAATAGGTACCAAATAAAATGGCCACTGAGTGCAATCCATTGTCGGCTGTTTGTCTGAAATTCCTCCAAGTTATCACTCCAAAATGCATAAAGGAATTCCTGTCATTGAGGAGAATACACACAGTCTGTTACATTGCCCGATTGCAAGAGGCTATAGAAAATTTTATGTTTGTAGTTTTGCAATCTAGATGGAACTAGCCAAACACCCTGATATACTTTGACAGAAATGTAACAAAGGTCATTTCCTGATTGTGTGCCAAGTGAGAATTCTCCCTGGAGGTGAAAACTTTCAGGAGAAGATGGAAATCTTGTAAAACTTTTTTTAGAGTGAAATTGGAAACAATGCTGTGGAGCTGGTGGAATGCTCAAGATGCAAATTATGTATTCTCTATCCTTTCTTATTATGATTTTATCTGGGTTGCAATCCCTTATGTTACGAACACCACTTGGGAACAGTAGGCCCGATTACATGGTAAGGAATCTAGCCAGCCTCTCAGGAATGTGACTGATTCAGATAAGAGATTCAGACTATTATTTTGTAAATAGGCAAATGCCAGTCAAATTCCAATGCATTTCCCAACCCCTGCAGCAAACTCAAGTAGAACAGCTGAAGAAAGGTGAGAACATTGTTAAAATTAGTTAAAAATATAATTTACTATGTTTAATTCACATTGATTCAATCTCTCTTTAAGGCATGGCTTAGCGGTTACACCTTTAGGTAAGATTGTGGGCTGCAGTCCAACTGCAAAGCCAGTAGTCTAGTAAACCTGAGGGTCTTACTTCCAGAGATGGTTCAAACATTAAAACACTGAACCAAAGTTCCACGTGACTCTTGAAGAAGAGAAAGGGTTTTTGGTCAATATTTATCCTTCAGAATATTCCAGATTATCAAGATAATGATGGAGATTACAGATGCAAAAATTGGGGCCCTTTGTTAGGACATAGGAAATGTGAAAAACCCAGATTGCGCTGAGTCATAAGGGAGGTATTAAATTGCTGATCGCAAATGAAGTTTATTGTTCGAAGTTCAAAGGAAGTTTGTTATTAAAATACGTATATATCACCATATACTACCTTGAGATTTATTTTCAGGCAGGCATTCACAGCAGAACAAATAGAAAACTATGCACAAAGACTGACAAATAAGCAATGTGCAAAAGAAGACAAACTGCAAAAACAAAAAAGATAATAATAAGCAGCACACAAACCAGCAAACAAATAAATAAATAATATTAAATAACTAATTTTGAAAATATGGGTTGTAGAGTCCTTGAAAGTGAGTCCATAGGCTGTGGATTCATTTCAGAGTTGATGTGAGTGAAGTCAGCCATACTGGTTCAGTAGCCTGATGGCTGAAGGGTAATAACATTCCTGAATCTGGTGGTGTGGGACCTAAGGCTGCTATACTTCCTTCGCAATGGCAGCAGTGAGAAGAGAGCATTGACTGGAAGGTGGGAGTCTTGATGATGGATGCTGCTTTCCTAGGCTTCGCCCACCACTTTTTGAAGGCTTTTTCATTCTTGAGCATTGGCGTTTCCATACCAGGGGCATTTTGTGCCTCCACAACAGCTGGGGGGAGCTTCTGCTTGTTCAGGCCTGGATATTGGATAAACAGTCTGTGGTGGGGTGGAATAAGGCAGTGGTGAGGAAGAGCTGCCCTCTGAACCTATCTGGAGCTTGCCACTGTGTTTTTAGCTGAAATTGTTGAGGAATAGCAGAATGGTTGGGTCATCTAAGGGGCCAGGAGTAGAAACAAGGAGAGAAGGTCAGCGTTGTCTCAAAGTGATATGTAGGTGAAGGTAAATGTACAGGGTTTCAGACTTCACCACTATTAGTTTTAAAGGGATTTGTATTACCAACACTGCAGAGCAATGCAGGCCATGGAAGGTAAAATCAAAGTTGAGTGTACAGTCATATACTGTATGTACATGTATGCCAGCTGGATTGAAAGACTTAATTGTAAAGGTATCACCGGTACATATAATCAGAAAAGTAGCATTTACAAAATAAACATATTCTAACAAAAAAATCCAGGATGTTTACAAGGAAAGTCACAATTAAGAACACTACAGTAGCATAGTCGTTAGCGTAACACAATTTCAGTGCCTGCGACTGAGCTTCAATTCCTGCGTCAGGCTGTTAGAAGTTCGTACGTTCTCCCCTTTCCTCTGGGTGCTCTTGTTTCCTCCCACATTCCAAAGACATGCAGGTTAGTACACTAATTGTATGTAATTAGCCAGTGTTGGCCAATTGGGCCAGAAGGGCCTGGTGTTGTGCTGCATCTCTAAATAAAATAATAATAAATTTACTATATTTGATTGACAGGTATCTAATTAGTCAGGGTATCAAGGGATATGGGGATAAAAGCCGGAAATTGGAACTAGATGGGAGAATAGTTTAGCTCATGGTGGAGTGGCAGAGCAGACTCAATGGGCCGAATGGCCTACTTCTGCTCCTTTGTCTTGTGATCTCGTGATATGCCTTCCTCTTCAATTTGTCCTTCCCAAATGCAACACCTCACACTTGTCTAGATTAAACCCCATCTGCAATTTCTCTCTTTACATTTCCACTGGTCTATGGCTACGTCCACACTAGATTGGATAATTTTGAAAACGCCGGTTTCACGTAAAAACGATAGGCATCCACACCAGGCATTTTTGAAAATACCTCCATCCACATTAAAACAGGTATTTGGATGAATCTCCTCCTACTTTGCGCATGCGCAGGGCACATCTACAGAAAACAAGCGACATGTTTGGTGTTGAATCTCGCCGTGAAAGACTTGGAGTGCGTTTGTCCAGTTACAGACTAGAAAAACTTAAAAGGAATTGCCAAACAACGGACAGCTATTGGCTCTTGTGCAGGAGGACTTAAGACTAAAAATTCAAATACTGGAGGCAACGGACAGGGAGTTCATGAACAGTATTGGAAACATTTCCTACAGCCATAGTCTCTTCACCGATGAAAGGGATGACAGCTACAACTAAATGCAATAAGGCTCGTTACTGGGCAAAAGTGAAATTTGCTGTTACCTCATTTGTTTGCCTTTACTTCTGTCATGTCTTTCTGTATTATTTTTCTGTATTTAACATGTGCAATAAAACAAATTACTGGGCAAAATTGATTTTATTTTTACCTGAGTAAAAGTGAAACTTACAATTTTCTTTTTTTGGCCTTAACATTTTCACGTCTATGCCAAAGATAAGCTACTACTTAAAAATGACATTTTGGAAGTAGTGACAATTGCATCTATTGAATGTTTGCACAAGCAATACGTTAACAAAGCACTTTGTTAAATGTATAAAACATGCCTGCATCAGTGTTATCTTGTATTTCCATACAATGTTACTGTAGGCTGTAAAGAAGTAGGTAAACCACCCTCACACAAGTAAGGACAGAAAACAGTAGAAAATGAGTATACTTGTTTATTCAGTGAGTTATGGGTCAAAGTATTTAGTGAGTACATTTCTAACTCTTCTGGCTTCAGTTTCATTGCCGTCTGTTCTGAAATTGTTAGGTTGTGTGGGGGTTTGAAATTCTCTGTCATACTGCAAAGCTGCAGTAACATTCTGCTCAGGGACAGCCTCCTGAAGACGTCTGCCATTGTTGTTGTGGTGTTGGAGGTTGCGTTCAAGAAAACTATGAAATGCCGCGCTGCCGCTGCTACCTGTTCCGGCACGTCATGACAGCGTTTTTAAAAAGCTTCGGTTATCCCGTACACACTACACCGGCCAATCGGCATTTTCAGATTGAAACACTCTGGAGAGCGTTTTAGTAAAGCTCTGTTTCTGGGGGAGGAAAACGCCGTTTCAGTGTGGATGGAGGGTTAAAACGAAGAGAAAAGGCTTCAGTTACGGATTGATCCGGTCTAGTGCGGACGTAGCCTATATCTTGTTGAAGCCTTTGACAACCTTCTTCACGCTCCACCAAATTTACATAAATTTGCATGCTGGTTAAAAAGCACAGTTTTGGATTGTCATTTTAAGTGAAACGAGGTGTCCTGTACAAAGTAACTGTGAGAAGATTGAAAGGAAGATAAGGGAGACTGGTGGGAGCAGAGAGCTCAGATGTTTAAACATTATTTAGGAATACTGTACTTTGAAATATTGAAGATAACTAGAATCAGAATCAGGTTTATTCTCACCAGCATGTGACTTGAAATTTGTTAACTTAGCAGCAGCAGTTCAATGTAATACATATTATAGAAGAAAAAATAAAATAAACAATAATAAATAAATAAATGACAGTATATGAATACTGAATATATCAAAAAATGTGCAAAAATCAGAAATACTGCATATTAAAAAAAGTGAGATAGTGTCCAAGGATTCAATGCCCATGTAGGAATCGGATGGCGGAGGGGAAGAAGCTGTTCCTGAATCACTGAGTGTGTGCCTTCAGGCTTCTGTACCTCCTACCCAATGGCAACAGTGAGAAAAGGGCATGTCCTGGGTGCTGGAGGTCCTTAATAATGGACACTGCCTTTCTGAGACACCGCTCCCTGAAGATGTCCTGGATACTCTATTACCCAAGATGGAGCTGATTAGGTTTACAACCCTCTGCAGCTTCTTTCGGTCCTGTGCAGTAGCCCTTCCATGCCAGACAGTGGTGCAGCCTGTCAGAATGCTCACAACTATAGAAGTTTTTGAGTATATTTGTTGACATACCAAATCTCTCCAAACTCCTAATAAAGTATAGTCACTGTCTTCCTTTTTTTATAACTACATTGATTATGTTGTGACCAGGTTAGGTCTCAGAGATCTTGACACCCAGCAACTTGAAGCTGCTTACTCTCTCCACTTCTGATCCCTCTATGAGGATTGGTATGTGTTCCTTCGTCTTACCCTTCCTGAAGTCCACAATCAGCACTTTTGTCTTAATGACATTGAGTGCCAGGTTGTTGCAGAGACACCATTCCACCAGTTGGCATATCTCACTCCTGTATGCCCTCTCGTCACCACCTGAGATTCTACCAACAATGGCTGTATTGTCAGCAAATTTATAGACGGTATTTGAGCTATGCCTGGCCACAGAGTTATGTGTATACAGAGAGTAGAGCAGTGGGCTAAGCACACACCCCTGAGGTGAGCCAGTGTTGATCGTCAGTGAGGAGGATATGTTATCACCAATCCGCACAGTTGGTGGTCTTCCAGTTAGGAAGTCAAGGATCCAATTGCAGAAGGAGATACAGAGGCCCAGGTTCTACAACTTCTCAATCAGGATTGTGGGGATGATGGTATTAACTGCTGAGCTTTTGTCGATGAACAGCATCCTGGCATTGGTGTTTGTGTTGTCCAGGTGGTCTAAAGCTGTGTGGAGAGCCATTGAGATTGCATCTGCCATTGATCTATTGTGGCGATAGGCAAATTGCAATGGGTCCAGCTCCTTGCTGAGGCAGGAGTTCAGTCTACCAATCTCTCAAAGCATTTCATCACTGTTGATGTGAGTGCTACCGGGTGATAGTCATTAAGGCAGCCCACATTATTCTTCTTAGGCATTGGTATAATTGCTGCTTTTTTGAAAAGCAAAAAAGCAACAATTTTCTTTTTTTTGCATCCATCCATAGCAGTGAGAGGTTGAAAACATCCTTGAATACTCCCGCTAGTTGGTTGGCACAGGTTTTCAGAGCCTTACCAAGTACTCCATTGGGACCTTTCATCTTGCAATGGTTCATGCTCTTTAACGACAGCCTAATGTTGGCCTCTGAGATGGAGATCACAGGTCACCAGGTGCAGCAGGGATCTTCACAGCTGTAGTTGTGTTCTGCCTTTCAAAATGTGCATAGAAGGCATTGAGTTCATTTGCTAGTGAAGCATCACTGCCATTCATGCTATTGGGTTTCGCTTTGTAGGCAATAATGTCTTGCAAACCCTGCCAGAGTTGCCGTGCATCGGATGTTGCTTCCAACCTCGTTCGAAGTTATCTCTTCACCCTTGAAATAACCCTCTGCAAATCATACTTAGTTTTCTGGTACAGACCTGGGTCACCAGACTTGAATGCCACAGATCTAGCCCTCAGCAGACAATATATCTCTTGGTTCATCCACAGCTTTTGGTTTGGGAATGTACAGTAAGTTTTTGTAGACACACACTCATCCACACAGGTTTTGATGAAGTTGGTAAATCCTTGTCTTAGACTGGAATATGCTGCATAGACCTTGTGAAGCAGATTCAATCAATGGGCTGGGCAGTTACTTTCAGGTACGTTGATATGTCTGTGGAGGAACGCTACCAACTGGCTCATTCCAGGCTGCAAGAGGACATGCTCAGGGGTACACTGAAGCTTGGTACAGCCACTGCAAGGGTTCCTTGGGAAAGGACTGCAGTGTAGGGCTCTTCCGCTACTGGAGAGGAAGCTCCTCAATTATTGTAATAGAGTACCACCCCAGGGGGCCACGTGAGTTCCAAAGGTCCCGTTGGTTTTAAGGAATATAAGACAACACATTGACGGTGAACATAGAGAATGAAAAGGCGTTGCACCCGTTATTCTTGTAAATATATTATTTATAATAAATATAATTTTATGATGAATGAAATATATTTTGTTTAAAGAATTCAATTCAGATAACAAGGAAGCCCCTCAATTATTGCAGAAGTGTGCCACCCCATGGGGCCACGTGTGTGGCAACAGTTCTATTGGTACTGAAAATGTTAACAAGGAATGAGAAGGCATTGCGTGGTTTATTTTTTTATAATTATTTTTTCATTATGTACGAAGTTTATTTTGTTTTAAAAAAGGTTCATTCAGATACAAGAACCCTCTGGGACTACTTACAATCCAGGACTTGTTGGACAGTGTATTTTTGGCTATATACACGAAATACATGAAATCCTATGAATGGTTGACCACCTAAACTTAATGAAAGGAAATCCAGTTTTTGTCTCAGTGAAACCTCAGAGGAATTCGGAGCATCCTCCTGAATCCAGCAGATGGAGGTGAATTCAGGCCAAAGCTACTGTGGTAACGAAAGCGAATGAATAAAAATTAAACAATCATGGAATTGTTTGTGCAGGGAAATGTTCTTGTTTCCTTGATGTTTTGATGAGAAGAGCAGTTTGCAGTTGTTGTAATTAATGTTGATTATGTATACTTTATTTGTTATATCCTTTGCTGTTCTTCATTCACTTGACTGTTTAGTGATCAATCAATTTTTATATCAGCTGTGTTGTATTTACCATTATCTTGGAATCTACAATAAACGATATGCTGTAACTTTATTTTGTTACAAGAAAAATACATTACCTCAATGCTAGTGAAAACTTATTTCTGAATGGAAATTATTTATATACTTTAAAAGATATTTCCTTAAAATGACACTTTCAAACTGCTGCAGCATAACCCAATTTGCGAATCCGCACTTCGTTTATGTGTTGTCTGTCACAACTGAAGGACTGACTGAAGAGTTTTTTATTACTAAGAAAATGAACCTTATTCATAATAAAAATATATGCCAGAATAAACTGTGCAAACCCTTTTTGTTCATAGACAATGTGTTAAGTAGTATTAATGTACATTTTTAACCAACAGCACCATTGTCAGCCAAGGCCCCTAGGGATGATAAACACATACAATATTAAGGATGAAAGATGAAATGTTTAAGGAGACATGAGGGGAAAATTCTTCACTTAGTGAGTGGAGACAGTGTGGAACGAGTTGCCAGTGGAAGTGGTGATTGCAATATTTAAGAGAAGTTTGGATAAGTACCTGGATGAGAGGGCACTGAGAGCTATGGTCCAGGAGCAGGTTGATGGGATGAGG
Source organism: Hemitrygon akajei (assembly GCF_048418815.1). Lineage (NCBI taxonomy): Eukaryota > Metazoa > Chordata > Chondrichthyes > Myliobatiformes > Dasyatidae > Hemitrygon > Hemitrygon akajei. The sequence goes on along the minus strand of NC_133124.1, from coordinate 148,852,112 downwards.
TAGACTAACACTTCAGCACAGACTAGAGGGGCAGAAGGACCTGATTCTGTGCTTTATGACTCTATCAAATTAAAGGGGTTTTTGCATCTGGTGCCAACCTCTCTATCCTGTAGTGGAAGAATCTGATACTGTGGTCCTTCCCTCACCAAGCACTTGTGCCACTCAGCACATACTCCTGCAGCCTGGAATGTGCAAGGCGGCGGTATTCCTTCACAGGCATCTCGATGTGACAGCAGACCAACGAGTTTCGGGCAGACCAAAGGGTGACTCTCACTGAGTTGGTGATCTTCCAGCTGCACTTGATTGTGTGTGTGTGTGTGTGTGTGTGTGTGTGTGTGTGTGTGTGTGTGTGTGTGTGTGTGTGTGTGTGTGTGTGTGTGTGTGTGTGTGTGTGTGTGTGTGTGTGTGTGTGTGTGGGAACAGCCTGCAGATCAGAGAGTCCTCTGTCACACAGCTACTGCCATGAACCGTGTGTGACAAGGCCCCTTTTGCATTTTACTCCACATCCTCTTTGCAAACCCACAGACTGAACAGAGGTGGGTAATTCTCTCATCCCCATTGAGTTTCACATGGAAATGATTGCATTAGAAATGCACAGCATTATAATACACCAGCAGTCTAATGCTCTGCATCGTCCCCTACACACATTTGTGTGATAATCTGCTTTTTAGTGATGCTGTCCAATGATTCCGTATTGACTGGGATAGCAGTGAGAGATTGCCCCTGTTCTCTGACATTCTCCCAAAATATCTTATTGAGGTGCCAGTTGCCTGCTTTGGAAACTGTCAATGACACTATAATTTTGAAATCCAGCCACCCAAGGCCAGCTGATAACTTTTCTGTCTGGATTTTAGCGGAGAAAAATTAAAGTATTTTCCTTTCAAATGAGGATTTTTATTCTGGTGTTTATTAGTTATAATAAAACTAGGGAAATGATTATGGAATTCAGGAAGGGGAAGTCAAGGGAATACACAACAGTTTTATCAAGGGGTCAGTAGTGGAAAGGATGAGCTGTTTCAAGCTCCTGGGTGTGAACATCTCCGTAGATTTAACCTGGGCCCAACATACTAATGCAATTACAAAGAAGGCATCAGAGTGGCTACATTGAATGAAGAGTTTGAGGAGATTTGGCATGTCAAGATAAATTAATTTCTAGAGTTGTACCATGGAGAGTATTCTAACAGGTGTCTGGTATGGATCCAAAAAAACTGCAGAGGTTTGCAAACTCATCCAGCTGCATTATGGGCACTAGCCTCCCCAGTATTGAGGACATCTTCGAAAGAAGATGCCTCAAAAAGTTGGCATTCACCATTGAAACCCATGTCTACTTACTGGTGGCAAACAAAACAAACCAAATAATACAATAAAATGGATCCTGGTGTAAGGGCAGGTGTAGCACTTGTTCTGCTTACAAGGATAAGTGCCAGGAAGGAGATCAGTGGGAAGGGATGGGAGGGACAAGTGGACAAGGGAGTCACGTAGGGAGCGATCCCTGTGAAAAACAGAAAGGGGGGGGGGAGGGAAAATGTGTTTGGTAGTGGGATCCCGTTGGAGTTTACAAGGATAAGTGCCAGGAGGGAGATCGGTGGAGTTTACAAGGATAAGTGCCAGGAGGGTCTCGACCCGAAACGTCGACATCGCTTCTCCCTATAGATGCTGCCTAGCCTGCTGTTTTCCACCAGCATTTTGTGTGTGTTGTTGTTAATACAACAAAATATTACTTTTTCTTGTCAAATTTATGGCAAGCGATCACTGCAAACTATGGAGAGGTGTGCGAAGGTGAGGCTGAGTCAAAGGTTGAAGCATGCAGGTGCAAGGTGAAGTCAGGGTGAGGTCAAGGCATGTTCAAGGCAAAGTCAATGTGAGATTAAGGCATATTCAAAGCAAAGATGGGGAAGGTTGAGGCACATTCAAGGTAAAGTTGTGTGAGTGGAGTGGAGCAAAGTCAAAGTGGAGCAGAGGCAGATTAGAGGCCTGCCTGCCAGAGCAGAGAGTGAGGTTTGATCGATCAAAGCACTAGGCTGATTTGGAAAGGTCAGATACAGACTGAAACATGGTGGCGGGGTCCAGGCTCAGAGTGTGACAGGGTCTGGGTCCTGAGAGAAAAGACTTGATGTTTGAATGGTTTAAGCATCGGGCCAGATGGATTGAAAAGGCTGGGTGTCAAGGCAAGAGGCAAGGGCCAGGCTGGCTCTTTTTGCTGTTCTGAGACATTTACTTGGATCTGTGCTGCTCTGAGGTTGAGGCTGTGGCCTGCTCCAACTGTTCTGGGCTCACTTCTGGCTCCATTCTGTAAGAAGTCTATATATATCCTCCCCGTGGAATGCACGTTTCCCCTGGGTGCTCCACTTTCCGCCCACAGTCCAAAGACGGACCATGTAGGTTAACTGATCATTGTAAATCATCCTGTGATTAGGCTATGGTTAATCAGGTTTGTTGGGGATTGCTGGGCCAGACGGGCCTACTCTGCGCTATATCACCTACGCAAGGAAACATCCCCTTCATATCCACTCTATCTAGGCCTTTCATCATTTGGTAAGTTCCAATGAGATCCCCCTCATTCTTCTAAACTCCGGTGAATACAGGCCCAGAGCCTTCAGTTGCTGCTCATATGATAACCTCTTCATTCCTAAATCATTCTCGTGAACTTCCTCTGAATCATCTTCAATGTCAGCGTATCCTTTCTTAAATAAGGGGTCCAAAACTGCTTACAGTACTCCATGAGTCCTAACGGGTGCCTTATACAGCTTCAACATTACATCTTCTCTTGTAACAAATGCTAACATTGTATTCACTTTCCTAACCACTGAGTCAACCTGCAAATTAAACTTTAGGAATCCTGTATGAGGACTCCAAAATCCCACTGTAAGTCGGATCTTTGAATCTTCTCCCCAATTAGAAAATAGTCTACTCTTTTATTCTTTCTACCAAAGTGCATGACCATACACTTCCTGACACTGAATTCCATCTGCCACCTCCTTGCCCATTCTCCTAATCTGTCTAAGTTCTTCTGCAGCCTCTCTGCTCCCTCAACACTACCTGCGCATCAAACTATCTTGTCCGCACGATACTGTCCGCAAACTTGTTCCCAAAGGTATTATCATCCAAATTGTTGATATGCAATGTAAAAAGTAGTGGTCCCAACACAGACCCTTGTGGAACATCACTAGTAAACGGCAGGCAATCTGAAAAGGATCCCTTTCTCCTATGGTTCATTCTTCTCTTCTATTGGATTCCTTCTTCACCAGCCCTTTATCTTTCTCATTCTCCTGGCTTCACCTATCACGTTCTAGCTAGACTCCTTCCCCTTCCACCAGCTCTTTATTCTGACATCTTTCTCCTTCCTTTTCTGTCCTGAAGAAGGGTCTCGGCTGAAACATCGACTCTTTATTAATTTCCATAAATGCTGCCTGACCTGCTGAGTTCCTTCAGCATTTGTGTGTATTGCTGTTGAGTTTCCAGCATCTGCAGATTTTTGCATGTTTGTAACTGTTCTATAGTTTCCTTTCTTCTGTCTCCCTCCCTTTTTGAAGAGTGGAGTGACATTTACAACTTTCTAGTCCTCCCGAACTGTACCATAATATATTGATTTTTGAAAGATTATTACTAATGCCTTCGCAATTTCTTCAGCTATCTCTTTGAGAACCCTGGGGTGTAGACTATCAAGTCCAGGTGCCTTATCGTCAAGCACTCACTTCTGCCCTCTGATACACTTGAACTTCCGGCATACCACTAGATACTGGAGGAGCTAAAGATGGCGCCAGAATGTGCCTCTTCTCAGTCCATCTACAAAGCAGTTTAATCCTCTCTCTAATGTCTCTTTTTTCCCTTTTCAAGGCAGCTGGGGTCCTGTTGGAGTCCATGATCTAGAGCTGCACTCAAACTCCAAGTTCTTACTGGTAATGGGTCCTGCTCTTGGAGCTTGCTGAGTGGCCTAGCTCCTTCGATATTTCCAGGAGTGGCCTGGAAGATGGGGGCGTTCGGGGTGTGGCCCTGCAGATGAATCAATTCCTTGCTGCTAACACTGAATGAAGCATCGCTGGAGATCGGAACATCAAGGCAGTAGAAATAAGTGACGTTGCAGACTGTATCATCAAAACAGCGAGCTGTTGGTCTCCCTCTCGCTGTGGCAGGTGAGAGGTGAGACAGAGCCTGTGGTGTGTCAAACTATTGATGTGGACAGTGGTTTTTGATGGACTTTAGGTCATGGTCTAGTTGGGGGCTTTGGTATTCCATGCATGGTGGGTGGTAGCCGGGGGGGGTGGCGGTTGTCCGATGATTTCTGCTGGAACAAGTGGGGGAGGGTTGATGCTTTGTAGCTGCTTGCGCGTGGAAGGGTGAATGAGGGCTTTGGGGTTCTAATGCATTTCTGTCATTCATTCTTTGGGGTTTTCTTCTGTTTCATGGATGTCTGTGGAGAGTAAGAATTTCAGGCTGTTACATTTTTGCATGATCTAGTTATCTAGAAATTGTGTCTTTGCACTGTACTGCTGCCACAGAAGAGCAACTTTCACAAGATATGTTAGTGATAATAAGTGTGACTCTGATTCTGATCTTTGTTTATACTTCAACAGGAAGGAATAGAATGGTTGCATGAGAGCTTTTAGTTTGTGATTTTTCCCATGGCAGTGAGCTGCCTGTAGCAGACATTGAAGGTAAATACCGTAACACATTTATCTGAGCTTTTATTAGAAAATGGTGTTGAAACTCTTAATGATTGGAAACAGGTTTTTGAGGCATGGTGGGGTAGAGTACAACATAAAAGAAAACATTGTGGCTGACTGGATTACAGAGAGACAAATTGTTTCAAAGCCCTTACTGGATCTCAGTCTGTACAGAAGCTGCAGCTCAGTCAAAGAGGTCAGAAGGCAACTAAAAAAGTCATAAAGAAGGTAAAGATGGAATACGAAAGTAAGCTGGTGAATAATATTAAAGAGGATACCAAAAGTTTCTTCAGATACGTAAAGCGTAAAAGAGAGGTGAGAGTGAATATTGGACTATAGGAAAATGATGCCGGCGAGGTTGTAATGGGGGACAAGGAAATGGCGGATGAACTGAATAAGTATTTTGCATCAGCCTTCATTGTGGAAAACATGGTGGAGGTTTCAGGAGTCAGGGGTCATGGGGTGTGTGAAGTTAACATTAAGAGAGAAAATGTCCTTGGGAAACTGAAAGGTCTGAAGGTAGATGAGTTACCTGGACAGGATGGTGTACATCTGAATGAGGGGGCTGAAGAGAACATGGAGGCATTAATAATGATCTTTCAAGAATCAGTGGATTCTGGAATGGTTCTGGAAGACTGGAAAATTGCAAATGTTACCCCACTCTTCAAGAAGGGAGAGATGCGGAAGAAAGGAAACAGTAGGCTAGTTAGTTTGACCTCAATGATTGGGAAGAAGTTGGAATCAATTATTAAGGATTAGGTCTCAGTGTACTTGGAGGCACATGATAAAATAGGCCAGAGTCACCATAGATATAGGAGCAAAAGTAGGGCATTTGGCCCATCGAGTCTGCTGTGCCGTTCAATCATGGGCTGATTCAATTCTTCCAGTCATCCCCACTCCCCTGCCTGCTCCCCATACCCTTTGATGCCCTGGCTAATCAACAACCTATCTATCTCTGCCTTAAATGCACCCAATGACTTGGCCTCCACAGCCATTTGTGGAAACAAATTCCACAGATTTACCACCCTCTGACTAAAGTTATTTCTTCACATTTCTGTTCTAAATGGAAGTCCTTCAATCCTGAAGTCGTGCCCTCTTGTCCTAGGCTCCCCAACCATGGGAAATAATATTGCCATATCTAATCTGTTCAGGCCTTCTAACATTCAGAATGTTTCTATGAGATCCCACCTCATTCTTCTGAACTCCAGGGAATACAGCCCAAGAGCTGCCAGACGTACATCATACAGTAACCCTTTCATTCCTGAAATCATTCTTGTGAATCTTCTCTGAACCCTCTCCAATATCAGTATATCCTTTCTAAAATAAGGAGCCCAAAACTGAACACAATACTCCAAGTGTGGTCTCACGAGTACCTTATAGAGCCTCAATATTACATCCCTGCCCTTATATTCTATACCTCTAGAAAGGAATGCCAATATTGCATTCACCTTCTTCACCACCGACTCAACCTGGAGGTTAACCTTTAGGGTATCCTGCACAAGGACTCCCAAGTCCCTTTGCATTTCTGCATTTTGAATTCTCTGCCCATCTAAATAATAGCCTGCCCATTTATTTCTTCCAACAAAATGCATGACCATACACTTTCCAACATTGTATTTCATTTGCTAATTCTTTGCCCATTCCCCTAAACTGTCTAAGACTTTCTGCAGGCTCTCTGTTTCCTGAACATTACCCACTTCTCTACCTATCTTTGTATCATTGGCAAATTTAGCCAGAAATCCATTAATCCCATAGTCCAAATCATTGACATACATTGTAAAAATCAGCAGTCCCAACACCGACCCCTGTGGAAATCCACTGGTAACTGGCAGCCAGCCAGAATAGGATCCTTTTATTCCCACACTCTGTTTTCTGCTGATCAGCCAATACTCCACCAATTCTAGTAACTTCCCCGTAACTCCATGGGAGCCCAACAAGTAGCGGGTAGTGCAGCTTGACACGATTGATTGGTCACGTCTTTATTAGTCATGTCTACATAGGAACATGTACTCTGGAAGCGTGGTGACACTCGTGGGCTGTTCCCAACACAATCCTCACTGATCTGATTTGACAAAAATGATGCATTTCACTGCATGTTTCAATGTGCATGTGACAAATAAAACTAATCTCTAATCTTTTTATGGCAAAATCAGTCAATTCAGAGGGCAGAACTTACTTAACTAATAGAGGAAACTTCAGCAACTTCTCCCAATTTGTTTTTAAAACTCTCAATGTTCTGAGGCCAAAGTATATCACAAAATTACTTTTCTTTAATAACATTGCTCAAGCTCTCTGATCTTCTTAAATTTAAAATCTCTATCAAAAGATAATTGGCAGTTCAGCTCTTTTGAACTACACTCCTAAACTGTGGAAATCAATACCTAAACCTATAAGGGATGCAAACTCAGTGGACAGCTATTTATTTAACCTTGCTTTTTAACCAATGTAATTTGTCTTTTATTTTCATTTTTGCAGTTTAGAATTGCAGCATACTTTGATGCAACGGTCTTTCAGGGGACAACCAAAGGTGTTTTAAAAAATCTTTTTAAATGTCTTTTACATGATCGCAAGACAATACTAGACTCTAAGATATTCGGGTACTGCAGGTTGACCTCAGCAGTGTGCTCTTTGGCAGAGGAGCTGGACAGTGCAGACCGTGTTGCCGGCTGCTCGGAAGGCATCGGAGGCATTGGAGATGGTGTACGGAGGCGGCATGTAACATGATTGTCTTAAATGTTTCTCTTGTGATTGCAGGACCCAGTTGGACATTAATAATATATGATGCCGCAGACCTATTTCCCTTGTTTGGTGGGTGGGGGAACGGCAGGGGAGCTGCAGGTTTCAGTTGTACTGAAGACCAGGAAGTTAGGAAACTCAGGATGACCTGCTGAGACCCAAGGCTTTATGATGGGTCTGAGAAGATTGCCCTGATGATCTTTTTCTTTAAACGAGTGTCATTAACCCAAAAGTGAATGCTTAGCTTTACATGCCTAGAATGGAAAAAGCCTACAAAAGTAGTGGGTAAGGCCTGGTCCATTACAACTAAAGCCCTCCCCAAATCTACAAAGAGTGCTGTTACAGGAAGGAGCCCCAAGCACTCCCACCATCCAGGCTCTGCTCTCTTCTCACTGCTGCCATTAGGAAGGAGGTCTTATGTCCCAGACACAAAGTATACTGCAGATGCTGTGGTCAGATCAACACATACAAACAAGCTGGATGAACTCAGCAGGTCGGGCAGCATCCATTGAAATGAGCAGTCAACGTTTCGGGCCAAGACCCTTCATCAGGACTGAAGAAGGAGGGGGCAGGGGCCCCATAAAGAAGGTGGGGGGAGGGAGGGTTGTCCCAGACAACCTGGTTCACGAACAAGCATCAGGCTCCTGTACCAGCATGAATAGCTTCATATCAACTCTGAACTGATATCACAACCTATGAACTCACTTTAAAGGTCTCTACAGCTCGCATTTTGAACATTATTTATTTATTTATTTATTATTAAAACCAGAGCAACTGTTATCAAGTTATCCATTGCATACAACACCATATGGAATCAAAGCTTAATGCCAGAAGTAACCTGAATTATCCCATGTAAAAAGATCCTGCATCTCCTCAACAGAATGACAGGCACTTGTTCCTTCTTCTCCTGCCTAGGAAGTGACACCAGTAGCATTATGAAATTATACAATGATCCTCAAGGGTGAGTTCTGGTTATAGCCTTATACACAACATCTACAGCTCTACCTTCATCAATGTGTTTAGTCACATCCTCAAAAAATTCAATCAGGCTCATAAGGCAGGACCTGCCCTTGACAAAGCCATGCTGACTATTCCTATTCACATTATGGCTCTCCAAATGTTCATAAATTCTGCCTCTCAGGATCTTCTCCATTAACTTACCAACCACTAAAGTAAGACTCAGTGGTCTATAATTTCCTGGGTTATCCCCACACCCCTTCTTGAATAAAGGAACAACACCCGCAAACCTCCATCCTCCGGAACCTCTCCCATCCTCATTGATGATGCAAAGATCATTGCCAGAGGCACAGCAATCTCCTCTCTTGCTTCCCACAGTAGCCTGGGATACATCCCATCCAGTCCCAGTGATTTATCCAACTTGACGATTTCCAAAAGCTCCAGCACATCCTCTTTCTTAATAACTACATGCTCAAGCTTTTCAGTCCGCTGCAAGTCATCCCTACAATCGCCAAGATCTTTTTCCGTAGTGAAAGCAAAGTATTCATTAAGTACCTCTGCCATCTCCTCTGGTTCCATACACACTTTTCCACTGTCACACTTGACTGGTCCTATACGCTCACGTCTTATCCTCTTGCTGTTCACATATTTGTAGAAAGCCTTGGGGTTTTCCTTAATCCTGTTCACCAAGGGCTTCTCATGGCCCCTTCTGGCTCTCCTAATTTCATTCTTAAGCACTCCCTGCTAGCCTTATAATCTTCTAGATCTCTATCATTACTTAGTTTTTTGAATCTTTTGTAAGCTTTTCTTTTCTTCTTGACTAGATTTACAACAGCCTCTGTACACCATGGTTCCTATACTCTATCATCCTTTCCCTGTCTCATTGGAATGTATCTACGCAGAACTCCATGCAAATATCCCCTGAACATTTCTTCCGTATGTTTCCCTGAGAATATCTGTTTCCAATTTAAGCTTCCAAGTTCCTGCCTGATAGCTTCATATTTCCCCTTACTCAAATTAAACATTTTCCTAACTTGTCTGTTCCTATCTTTCTCCAATGCTATGGTAAAGGAGATAGAATTGTGATCGCTATCTCCAAAATGCTCTCCCACTGAGAGACCTGACACCAGACCAGGTTCATTTCCCAATACCAGATCAAGTACAGCCTCTCCTCTTGTAGGCCTATCTATGTATTGTATTAAGAAACCTTCCTGAACACACCTAAGAAACTCCAACCCATCTAATCCCCTCACTCGAGGGATATGCCAATCAATATCTGGGAAATTAATATCTCCCACCACAGCAACCCTATTATTATTACTCCTTTCCAGCATGTGTCTCCCTATCTGCTCTTCGATGTCCCCGTTACTATTGGGTGGTCTATAAAAAAACACCCAGTAGAGTTATTGACCCTTTCCTATTCCTAACTTCCACCCACAGAGACTCCGTAGACAAACCCTCCATGACTTCCTCCTTTTCTGCAGCCGTGACACTATCTCTGATCAACAATGCCACGCCCCACCTCTTTTGCCCCCCTCCCTGTCCTTTCTGAAGCGTCTAAAGCCTGGCACTTGAAGTAGCCATTCTTGCCCCTGCACCTATCTAAGTCTCTGTAATGGCCACAACATCATAGCTCCAAGTGTTGATCCACGCTCTAAGCTAATCTGCTTTATTCATAATACTCCTCGCATTAAAATAGACACATCTCAAACCATCGGTCTGAGCGTGTCCCTTCTCTATCCCTTTTGGTCTGTCTCCAAGCTTTCTCTGTTTGTGAGCCAACCTCTCTTTCTTCCGTCACTTCAGTTCAGTTCCCGCCCCCCAGGAATTCTGGTTTAAACTAGTTTAAACTAGATTCTAGTTGGAATCTAGTTTAAACTAGTTTAAGCTAAGGCTACTAGAGGTAGCCTTAGCAAAACTCCCTGCCAGGATATTGGTCCCCCTCAGATTCAAGTGCAACCTGTCCTTTTTGTACAGGTCACACCTGCCCCAAAAGAGGTCCCAATGATCCAGAAATCTGAATCCCTGCCCCCTGCTCCAATCCCTCAGCCATGCATTTACCCTCCACCTCATTTTATTCATATACTCACTGACACGTGGCACAGGCAGTAATCCTGAGATTACTACCTTTGAGATCCTGCTTCTCAACTTCCTTCCTAGCTCCCTGTAGTCTTTTTTCAGGACCTCTTCCTTTTTCCTGCCTATGTCGTTGGTACCAATATGTACCACGACCTCTGGCTGTTCTCCTTCCCACTTCAAGATATCGTGGATGTGTTCAGAAACGTCCCCGACCCTGGCACCTGGGAGGCAAACTACCATCCCCATTTCTTTCCTGCATCCACAGAATAACCTATCTGACCCTCTAACTATCGAGTCCCCTGTCACTACTGCCATTCTCTTCCTTTGCCAACCCTTCTGAGCCACAGGGCCAGAATCTACCAGAGATGCGGCCACTGTCGCTTCCCCCAGGTAGGCCATTCCCCCAACAGTACTCAAACAGGAGTACTTTTGTTAAGGGGGACAGCCACTGGAGTACTCTCTAGTATCTGCTTCTTGCTCTTCCCTCTCCTGACAGGTACCCACTTAACTGTCTCCTGAGGCCCCGGTGTGACCACCTGCCTATAGCTCCTCTCTATCATCTCCTCACTCTCCCTGACCAGACGAAGATCATCGAGCTGCATCTCCAGTTCCCTAACTCGGTCACTAAGGAGTTGCAGCTCGACACACCTGGTGCAGATGTAGCCGTCCGGGAGGCTGGGAGTCTCCAGGACCTCCCACATCTGACACCGAGCACAGAAAACTGGCCTCACACACATTCTTTCTATCTATGTTGTTCCTCCAACCTGAGTGTGGCTTCATTTTGACAGTAGAGGAGGCCATGGATAGACATATCAGAATGGGAATGGGACGTGGAATTAAAATGTGTGGCCACTGGGAGATCCTGCTTTCTCTGGCAGACAAAGAATAGGTGTTCAGCGAAATGTCTCCCAGTCTGCACCAATATATAGAAGGCCACACAGGGAGCACCGGACGCAGTATATCACAACAGCCAACTCACAGGTGAAGTGTCGCCTCTCCTGGAAGGACTGTCTGGGGCCCTGAATGGTAGTGAGGGAGGAAGTGTAAGGGCAGGTGTAGCACTTGTTCTGCTTACAAGGATAAGTGCCAGGAGGGAGATCAGTGGGAAGGGATGGGGGGGATGAGTGGACAAGGGAGTCGCGTAAGGAGCGATCCCTGCGGAAAGCAGAAGGGGGGGAAGAAAGATGTGCTTGGTGGTGGGATCCCGTTGGAGATGGCTGAAGTTACGGAGAATTATACATTGGACCTGGAGACTGGTGGGGTGGTAGGTAAGGACAAGGGGAACCCTATCCCGAGTGGGGTGGTGGGAGGATGGGGTGAGGGCAGATGTGTGTGAAATGGGAGAGATGCGTTTGAGAGCAGAGTTGATGGTGGAGGAAGGGAAGCCCCTTTGTTTAAAAAAGGAAGACATCTCCTTTGTCTTGGAATGATAAGCTTCATCCTGAGAGCAGATGCAGTGGAGACGGAGGAATTGTGAGAAGGGGATGACATTTTTGCAAGAGAAAGGTGGGAAGAGGAATAGTCCAGGTAGTTGTGAGAGTCCGTAGGCTTATAGTAGATATCAGTAGATAAGCCATCTCTACAGATGAAGACAGAAAGATCAAGAAAGGGGAGGGAGGTGTCGGAAATGGACCAGGTAAACTTGAGAGCAGGGTGAAAGTTGGAAGCAAAGTTAATGAAGTCAACGAGCTCAGCATGCATGCAGGAGGCAGCGCCAATGCAGCCATCAATGTAGCGAAGGAAAAGAGGGGGACGGATACCCCTGCAGGCTTGGAATATGAACTGTTCCACAAAGCCAACAAAAAGGCAGGCATAGCTCGGACCCATACGGATGCCCATGGCTATACGTTTGGTTTGGAAGAAGTGGGAGGAGCCAAAGGAGAAATTATTGAGAGTAAGGACTAATTCCACTAGACAGAGGAGAGTGGTGATAGAGGGGAATTGGTTAGGTCTGGAATCCAAAAAGAAGCGAAGAGTTTCGAGACCATCTGGGTGGGGGATGGAGGTATATAGGGACTGGACGTCCGTGGTGAAAATAAGGCGGTGGGGGCCAGGGAACTTAAAATCATTGAAAAATTCAAAGCGTGAGAAGTGTCATGAACATAGGTGGGAAGGTATTGAACAAGGGGGGGATAAAACAGTGTTGAGGTATGCAGAAATGAGTTCGGTGGGGCAGGAGCAAGCTGAGACAATGGGTCTACCTGGACAGGCAGGTTTGTGGATCTTGGGTAGGAGGTAGAAACGGGAAGTGTGGGGTGTGGGAATTATGAGGTTGGTGGCAGTGGATGGGAGATTCCCAGAGTTGATAAGGTTGGTAATGGTTTGGGAGATAATGACCAGGTGCTCCTTGGTAGGGTCATGATCGAGGGGTAAATAAGAGGAAGTATCAGAGAGTTGTCGCTGTGCCTCGGCCAGGTAGAGGTCAGCATGCCAGACTACAACAGCGGCCGCCCCCCCCCCCTTATCAGCGGGTTTTATAGTGAGGTTGGCATTGGTGCGGAGGGAGCGGGGAGCAGAGCATTCGGAAGGAGTGAGGTTGGAATTGGAACACGGTGTGGTGAAGTCGAGACGGTTCATGTCCTGTCGGCAGTTAGCAATAAAGAGATCCAGAGCACACAGAAGACCAGAGCAGGGTGTCCATGAAGAGGACGAGGGTTGAAGATGGAAGAAGGAGTCATCGGTGGGGGTGGGAAAGTCCTTGCTGAAGAAGTAGGCTCGAAGATGGAGCAGGTGGAAGAAGAGTTCAGTGTCATGGCGTACACGGAACACACTGAGGTGTGGGCGAAGGGGCACAAAGCTGAGGCTCTTACTGAGCACAGAGTGCTCTGCCTCAGAGAGTTAAAGGTCGGAGGGAATGGTAAAGACCTGGCACGGATGAGAGATGGGATCAGAGGGGGGAGGGAGGCTGGTAGTGTCAGTGGAGAGGGAAGGGTTGGGGTGAGAGGAAAATGGAGCCTCTGAGGGCCCAGGAGCTGATGATGGGATCTGAGGGAGAGGGGATTGCAGAGTGGTGGTGGGGGAAGGGGAGATGAGAGTCACAATCGCAGCACGTGAAGACCCGGCCTGGAGTTCGAGGCTGGAATCGCAGTTGGAGGCTGCGCAATCGCTTTGAAGCTGTCCATGGTTGTTTGAACCCGCATTGATGGTGCTAGAGTCTGGATTTTGAATATGCTCTAGGTTGCTGGGGCAGCAGAGATCGACGGCGGGGGCCAATCCATGGTTGTTTGAACCCGCATTGATGGTGCTAGAGTCTGGATTTTGAATATGCTCTAGGTTGCTGGGGCAGCAGAGATCGACGGCGGGGGCCAATCCATGGTCGTTGGAACCCGCATAGATGGTGCTGGAGTCTGGGTTTTGAATATGCCCTGGGTTGGTGGGGCAGCAGAGATCGACGGCGGGGCCAATCCATGGTCGTTGGAACCCTCGTAGATGGTGCTGGAGTCTGGGTTTTGAATATGCTCTAGGTTGCTGGGGCAGCAGCGATCGACGGCGGGGGCCAATCCATGGTCGTTGGAACCCTCGTAGATGGTGCTGGAGTCTGGGTTTTGAATATGCTCTAGGTTGCTGGGGCAGCAGAGATCGACGGCGGGGCCAATCCATGGTAATTGGAACCCGCGTAGATGGTGCTGGAGTCTGGGTTTTGAATATGCCCTGGGTTGGTGGGGCTGCCAAGACTGGCGGCCGGGGCTGCGATCTGAAATTCATGCCTGATAGCGGCAGAGCCGGCAGGCCCTGGGGTCTGCAGATGGAAGATCTTGTGATCCTTGCAGGAGGTGGTTCATTTTGGTAGGTTAAATATAATGGCAGACTATAGTATTAATGATAAGACTCTTGGCAGTGTGGAGGATCAGAGGGATCTTGGGGTCTGAGTCCATGGGACGCTCAAAGCAGCTGCCCAGGTTGACTCTGTGGTTAAGAAGGCGTATGGTGCATTGGTCTTCATCAACCGTGGGATTGAGTTCAAGAGCTGAGAGGTAATGTTACAGCCATATAGGACCCTGGTCAGACCCCACTTGGAGTACTGTGCTCAGTTTTGATCTCCTCACTACAGGAAGGATGTGGAAAGGGTGCAGAGGAGATTTACAAGAATATTGCCTGGATTGGGGAACATGCCTGATGAGAATAGGTTGAGTGAACTTGGCCTTTTCTCCTTGGAGTGATGGAGGATGAGAGGTGGCCTGATAGAGGTGTATAAGATGATGAGAGGCATTAATCATGTGGATAGACAGAGGCTTTTTCCCAGGGTGGAAATGGTTGCCACAAGAGGACACAGGTTTAAGGTGCTTGGATGTAGATACAGAGGGGACATCAGGGGTAAGTTTTTTTATGCAGAGAGTGGTGAATGTGTGGAATGGGCTGTCAGCGACAGTGGGTGAATACAGATACAGTAGGGTCTTTTAAGAGACTCTTGGATAGGTACATGGAGCTTAGAAAAATAGAGGGCTATGCGTAACCCTAGATTGAACCCTGAAGTAAGTACATGTTCGGCACAACATTGTAGGCTGAAAGGCCTCAAGTCAAGTCATGTCGCTTTTTATTGTCATTTCAATCATAACTGCTGGTACAGTGCACAGTAAAAACGAAACAACATTCCTCCAGGACCATGGTGCCACATGAATCAACACAAAACTACACCAAACTACCTGAAACAACACAAAACTACTTTGGACTTCAGACCTACACAGGACTACTTAAAGTGCACAAAACAGTGCAAGACAGTACAATAATTAATAAACAAGACAACAGGCAAATTACAATATAATATTAAATGATATAAATGTAAATGTAAGCAATGTGTTAGCAGGAATTGAGAAAAAGAAATGAGCAAAAATTACAAAGGAAGTAAAGTTCTTTGAGGCACCACTTCATGGCGACGACTCTGGAAGTAAAGTTTTCCTCCAGGTAAAGCACAGGGTCACTAAGTTGCCCAGCAATGCATGCTTGCTTTTGGTCTATCATGTAGCAGTCATCCCAGTGAGGGGTCCAAAACTGGAAATATAGTGTGTTTCCTATTCCATAAATGGTGCTGGACTTGCTGAAAGTTTCTGTGTTTTCATTTTGTATTTCTGGCGTTCATTGTTTTTCGTTTGATTATCATGCCATTGGTTTTTAAGCCCGTAGGGATTGTTCTGGATTCAGAGAGGGAAGTTAGTGGCCAGATTAGGGTTTAGGAACAGAGATGTGGAGGAGTAAGAGGTCAGGCTTCTGCTCCGTGTTCAAAGGGCAGCAGTGTGGATGGGTGGTGAAGGCTGTCACGATTCTAGGCCCCCGCTCTACAGTCTGCGTCCTGTGATATGGATATGGGGCAAAAACCATCCAGAATCCAGGCTTTCACTCTGGTCGGTGGCTCCCTGCATCAGATGTCCACGTGAGCGGGAGGCACAAGGGCCAGTAAGTCAGCGAGTCTGGAGTTTGAGCCTAGAGATCAGGTTCCCATCATCAGCTAGTCCGGGATTCGACACCGAAGGTTGGAGGCTGGAGACTGGAGTATGAGGACTCTCATGTGTGTGTAAATCTAGTCAGCTCCATCTTGGGCACTAGCCTACAATGTACCCAGGACATCTTCAGGGAGCGGTGTCTCAGAAAGGCAGCGTCCACTGTTACCATCAGGTAGGAGGTACAGAAGCCTGAAGGCACACACTCAGTGATTCAGGAACAGCTTCTTCCCCTCTGCCATACGATTCCTAAATGGACATTGAACCCTTGGACACTACCTCACTTTTTTTTCATATACAGTATTTCTGTTCTTTGCACAAATTAAAATCTATTCAATATATGTATACTGTAATTTATTTATTTATTATTATTATTTTTTTCTTCTATATTATGTATTGCATTGAACTACTGCAGCTAAGTTAACAAATTTCACGTCACATGCTGGTGATAATAAAGTGTGTGTGTGTGTGAGTGTGTGTGTGTGTGTGTGTGTGTGTGTGTGTGTGTGTGTCTGTGTGTGTGTGTGTGTGTGTGTGTGTGTGTCTGTGTGTGTGTGTGTGTGTGTGTGAGTGTGTGTGTGTGTGTGTCTGTGTGTGTGTGTGTGTGTGTGTGTCTGTGTGTGTGTGTGTGTGTGTGTGAGTGTGTGTGTGTCTGTGTGTGTGTGTGAGTGTGTGTGTGTGTGTGTGTGTCTGTGTGTGTGTGTGTGTGTGTGTCTGTGTGTGTGTGTGTGTGAATGTGAGTGTGAGTGTGTGTGTGTGTCTGTGTGTGTGTGTGTGTGTGAGTGTGTGTGTCTGTGTGTGTGTGTGTGTGTGTGAGTGTGTGTGTGAGTGTGTGAGTGTGTGTGTGTGTGTGTGTGTGTGAGTGTGTGTGTGTGTGTGTGTGTGAGTGTGTGTGAGTGTGTGTGTGTGTGTGTGTGTGAGTGTGTGCGTGTGTGTGAGTGTGAGTGTGAGTGTGTGTGTGTGTGAGTGTGTGTGTGTGTGAGTGTGAGTGTGTGTGTGTGTATGTGTGAGTGTGTGTGTGTGTGTGTGTGAGTGTGTGTGTGTATGTGAGTGTGTGTGTGTGTGTGAGAGTGTGAGTGTGTGTGTGTGTGTGTGTGTGTGTGTGAGTGTGTGTGTGTGTGTGTGTGTGTGTGTAAGTAAGTTGGTGTCAGTCTAGACTCTGGGTATTGAGGAGTTTGATGGCTTGGGGGAAGAAACTGTTACACAGTCTGGTCGTGAGAGCCCGAATGCTTCAGTACCTTTTGCCAGATGGCAGGAGGGAGAAGAGTTTGTATGAGGGGTGTGTGGGGTCCTTCATAATGCTGTTTGCTTTGCGGATGCAGCGTGTGGTGTAAATGTCTGTAATGGTGGGAAGAGAGACCCCGATGATCTTCTCAGCTGACCTCACTATCCACTGCAGGGTCTTGCGATCCGAGAAGGTGCAATTTCTGAACCAGGCAGTGATGCAGCTGCTCAGGATACTCTCGATACATCCTCTGCAGAATGTGATGAGGATGGGGGGCTGGGAGATAAACTTTTTTCAGCCTTCGCAGAAAGTAGAGACACTGCTGGGCTTTCTTGGCTATGGAGCTGGTGTTGAGGGACCAGGTGAGATTCTCCAAAATTTGGTGCTCTTAATGATCTCTACCGAGGAGCAGTTGATGTTCAGTGGAGAGTGGTCGATCCGTGCTCTCCTGAAGTGAACAACCATCTCTTTTGTTTTGTTCACATTCAGAGACAGGTTGTTGGCTCTGCACCAGTCTGTTAGCCGCTGCACCTCCTCTCTGTAAGCTGACTTGTCATTCTTACTGATGAGACCCACCACAGTCGTGTCATCGGCCAACTTGATGATATGGTTCGAGCTGTGTGTTGCAGCACAGTCGTGGGTCAGCAGAGTGAACAGCAGTGGACTGAGCACACAGACCTGGGAGCCCCTGTGCTCAGTGTGATGGTGTTGGAGATGCTGCTCCCGATCCAGACTGACTGAGGTCTCCCAGTCAGGAAGTCTAGGATCCAGTTGCAGAGGGAGGTGTTCAGGCCCAGCAGTTTCAGCTTTCTAATCAGCTCGTCCAATCAGACGAGCCTCTCAAAACACTTCATGATGATGGATGTGAGTGCAACAGGATGGTAGTCATTGGGGCAGGACTCTGAAGACTTCTTCAGCATGGGGACGGCCTTGAAGCACGTTGGAATGACAGCACTGCTCAGAGAGATGTTGAAGATGTCAGTGAGAACATCTGCTAGCTGGTCTGCACATCCTCTGAGCACTCTGCCAGGAATATTGTCTGGTCCAGCAGTTTTCTGCGGGTTGACCCTGCATAGAGTTTTCCTCACATTGACCATGCTCAGACACAGCACCCGGTCATTGGGAGGAGGGTTGTCTTTTGCACATTGGTTATTTGTTGTGTAGCTTTTTGTGTGCATGTTATTTCATTGGTTCTATTGTGTTTCTTTCTATTTACTGTGAATGATGTCAAGAAAATGAATCTTAGGGTAGGTGTAGATTCATGACACCATATACATTAACCCAATACAACCGAAGACAAGTCCATGATATCGCAAGGCTTCCATTGCTGAGATAATATTAGATCACAGAACATAGAACATAGAATACTACAGAACACTACATGTCCTTTGGCCCACATTGTTGTGCTGACCTTTTACCCTACTCTAACCCTTCCTTCCCACATAGCCCTCCATTGTTCAATCATCCATGTCCCTATCTATGTAGATTTTGCCCTTTTAACTCTCCCTTGTGAAGTGGCACATTTTTGTATCAACCAGTTAGAGACAGTGTAGACTGACAGTGACATCCTGACCATGGGAAAGTGTATATAGCCCACTGAGTGATGGCACCATAAATGTGCACAGTATAGGAAGTGAGTAGATGAAGACGGAAGATTCCCATTCGATGTTGCCATTTTCCTCCAAACATTTCCATGTATTTTAAAACTTGTCTGACTCATGACTGGACCTTGCACAGAGGCACACAATAGAAAGTGACACTATCCCTCAAGGACAGAGAACGGATTTCCACCCAGTTGCACTTAACTCAATTTGCTTCAGAAGTTCCAGCCAGCATTATTGCTGTAATGTGCCACTGTTTACCTTATCTCCCAGCACAGAACAATCTAGCTGTTTTCAGTGTTAAAAATAAACTGGCAGCATCCTGATTCTGGTAATAAGTTCAAGGCTGTTCACACTTTCTACACTGATGCTGGATCCTCCTGGAAAACCATATCCTCTTCCGTTCGGCACATAGGCGACTATTTTAGCTTGGAAGGAAAAAGAGGAAATAGCTGTAATTTAATCAGTGTCTCCCTTCAAGGGTTAAGTGGTTCCTTTAACATCTGACTTTGTTTTCTGTTTCAGAATAGATTGTAACAGTTAATTTTTTAACAGGATTCAGAACCAAAATCAGGTTTAATATCACTAGAATATGTCATGAAATTTGTTGTTTTGCGGCATCAGTACAAGGCACTAAATAACAATAAAAGCCATAAATTACCATAAGAAATGTGTGAAAACATATGTAAATTATTTAAGTAGTGCGAAAAGAGAAAGTGAGATGGTGTGCATAGGTTCCTTGTCCAGTCAGAAATCTGAAGGCAGAAGGGACAAAGTTGTTCCCAAAATCATTTCTAAAAAGTCCTGACGAAGGGTCTCGGCCCGAAATGTCGACTGTGCTTCTTTCTATAGATGTTGCCTGGCCTGCTGCATTCCACCAGCATTTTGTGTGTGTTGCCTAAAAACAATGAGTGTGTCTTGGAAAGCAAAGTGAAGTTTCTCCTTTCAAATCTGATAAAGTCCCACCTCTCTGTCAGGAATGCCCTCTCATCGCAGCAGAATAGAGACCTGAACTCTCCTAGCACCATTACTTTTGCTATTCAGTTAAACATGGCACATTTGCCCTGCTCTGCACAACAAACACTTAGACTGAGAACATAGAACAGAACAGTACAGTACAGTACAGTAGAGTAGAGTAGAGTAGAGTACAGTACAGTACAGTAGAGTAGAGTAGAGTACAGTACAGTACAGTGCAGTGCAGTACAGTACAGTACAGTACAGTGCAGTACAGTACAGTACAGTAGAGTACAGGCCCTTTGGCCCACAATATTGTGCCAAACTTTTAATTTACTCATGGATCAATTCAACCTTTTCCTCCTACGTAGCCCTCCATTCTTCTGTCATCCATGTGAGTCTCCTGAATGCCACGAATGTATCTGCCTCTGCCACACTCCCCACAGTGTGTTCCAAGTGTTCAGTACACTCTTTATAATAGAATCTACCTGTAATCTACCCAGAAGACCCACAAGTTCTAGCCTTATGGCCTCATAATTTGCCCTTCCCCAATTTTCCTGTCCTCTCTGATCCTGTCCTTTTCCATGATAATGCTAAAGGCCAGGGAGCGGTGGTACTGGTGGCTTTTACCGCTGTACCATTGAGAGCATACTCACTAATTGCATCTCAGTGTGGTATGGCAATTGTCCCGTATCGGACCGCAAAGCCCACCAGCGTGTGGTGAAAACTGCTCAGCGGATTATCGGCACCCACTTGCCCACCATTGAGAACATCTACCATAAATGCTGCCTGGGCAGAGTGAAAAGCCTTATCAAGGATGCATCTCACCCTAATCATGGAAGTTTTACTCTCTTCCCATCCGGTAGGCGCTACAGGAACCTGTGCTCCTACACCAGCAGGCTCAGGAACAGCTCCTTCCCTGAGGCTGTGACCCTGCTGAACCTCACATCACAGTGCTAAGCAGTATTGCACCATATTGTACTGTCTCAGTACTTTTATATTTGTGTGCTGTAGCACTTACTTTTTATTCACAGTTATTTTGTAAATAAAACTATTCTTTGCATTTCTGGTTAGATGCTAACTGCATTTCATTTGGCTTTGTATCTGTATTCGGCACAATGACAATAAGTTTGAATCTAATCTAATCTAATATCTCCCCTAGTCACCTTAAAATTATACCCCTCGAGCTAGCCATTTCCATCCTGAGAAAATGTCTCTGGCTGCCCACTCAATGATGTTTCTTATTGTCTTGCATACTTCTATCGAGTCACCTCAATCATGTCTCATCCTCCTTTGCTCCAATGGGAAAAGCCCAAGCTCACTTAACCTATCCACATCGGACATACTGTCTAATCCATGAAACATCCTGATAAATCTCCTTTGCAACTAAATAACTTTGTCAGAGAACTTTGACCATGGAATAATTGTTGGTACTCGATGGGGTGGTTTTAGTATCTCAGAAACTGCTGATCTCCTGGGATTTTCACAGATAACAGTCTCTAGAGTTTACAGAGAATGGTGCAAAAAACAAAAATAAATCCAGTGAGTGGTAGTTCTGTGGGTGAAAATGCCTTGTTAATGAGAGAGGTCAGAAGGAGAATGGCCAGATAGGAAGGTGACAATAATTCAAATAAGCACATGTTATAAAACAGTGGTGTGTGGAAGAGCATCTCTGAATGCACAACCCGTCAAACCTTGAAGTGGATGGGCTACATCAGCAGAAGATCATGACATACACTCAATGGCGACTTTATTAGGTACAGGAGGTAAAGACAGAATTGCTTTAATCTGTTGATAAGAATGTAATGACTGAATTTTGCTGGAAGGTATGTTAGTGGAAAATATGAAGCCTTATCATCATTAAGTATGTAGATGGGGAATGGAAAACTATATATGCAAATATATAAATGACCTTATAACAGAAGAAAAGTTAACTTTCAGTCTGATTAAAATCAAGTGAAAGCAATGCTTCACATCTGACGATAGTAAATTGAATCAGATTTGTGGTTTAAAATGATGACCTCAGCAGTACTGAATCATGAATTGTATAACATAGAATTTAGAATCATTTAATTGGGATGACATTTTTGAAAAGAATGCTGAAAAGCTTTTTTTGGCACAGTTCTCTTGAACCTCAAAGCATCTGTACACAATGATTAACCAGGCCTCAAGTACATCCTAGATGCTTGCAGTTTGAGTTGGTTTGTGCTTGATTCACTCCATGCCTTGACTTTGCCGCCCACCCCCACTCTGGATATGAGGCTGCACTCAGCTATTGTGTCTGCACAGACCCAAACAAACTGGGACTCTATTGATTTGATAAGCTCGTAGGCAAGAGGCAAGTGGCAAGTAGGCCTCGGGTAGTGCATCCTGCATTCCACCACTTTGCTTTGTCCTGTCAAAGGACCTTGTGCATGTACAATATAGGTCTGGTGAGCTAAATAATTGAAAGGATGTGTAAGAGTTGAAAGTTAACAAAAATAAAGCACAATTATCTAATGTAAATTAATGCTAAATAAAATAAGTAAAACAAGATACATTGATGAAAGAGACTCTGCAGTTGCTGGGAATCCAGAGCAACACAATCAAATGCTGTAGGCACTCAGCAGGTCAGGCAACATCGATGGATTCAATGTCCATTCAGAAACTGGATGGCAGAGGGGACAAAGCTCTTCCTCAGTCAGTGAATGTGTTTTCAGGCCCCTGTAACTCCTCAGAATCAAAAGAATCAGAATCAGGTTTATCATCACCAGCATGTGTCGTGAAATTTGTAAACTTAGCAGCAGCAGTTCAATGTAATACAAAATATAGAAGAAAATAAATAAGTAAATCAATTACAGTATATGTATATTGAATAAATTAAAATTTGTGCAAAAACAGAAATAATATATATTAAAAAAGTGTGGTAGTGTTCACGAATTCAATGTCCATTTAGGAATCGGATGGCAGAGGGGAAGAAGCTGTTCCTGAATCACTGAGTGTGTGGCTTCAGGCTTCTGTATCTCCTACCTGATGGTAACAGTGAGAAAAGGGCTTGCACTGGGTGCTGGAGGTCCTTAATAATGGACACTGCCTTTCTGAGACACCGCTCCCTGAACGTGTCCTGGGTACTTTGTAGGCTAGTGCCCAAGATGGAGCTGACTATAACTCTCTGCAGCTTCTTCGGTCCTGTGCAGTAGCCTCTCCATATCACACAGCGATGCAGCCTGTCAGAATGCTCTCCATGGTACAGCTATAGAAGCTTTCAAGTGCATTTGTTGACATACCAAACCTGTTCAAATTCCTAATGAAGTATAGTCGCTGTCTTGCCTTCTTTATAACTGCATTGATATATTGGGACCAGGTTAGATCCTCAGAGATCTGACACCCAGGAACTTGAAGCTGCTCACTCTCACCACTTCTGATCCCTCTATGAGGATTGGTATGTGTTCCTTCGTCTTACCCTTCCTGAAGTCCACAATCAGTTCTTTTGTCTAACTGACGTTGAGTGCCAGGTTTTTGCTGCAGCACCATTCCACTAGTTGGCATATCTCACTCCTGTACACCCTCTCATCACCACCTGAGATTCTACCAACAATGATTATATTGTCAGCAAATTTACAGATGGCATTTGAGCTGTGCCTTACCCTCAGTCATGGCTGTAGAGTGAACCCAGATCCTCCACTTCCACTGGCAGCACATCCCACACTCTCACCATCCTCTGAGTAAAGAAGTTTCCCCTCAGGTTTCCTTTAAATATTTCATTTTTCTCTCTAGTTCTAGTTTCACTCAACCGCAGGAGATAAAGCCTGCATCTATACCTCTTATATCTTTATATGATCTTCCCTCATTCTCCTATGATTTAGGGAATTAAGTCCTAACCTATTCAAACTTTCCCTACAATTTAGGTCCTCAAATCCAGAATCAGAATCAGATCCAGGTTTATATTTACTGGCTTGTGATGTGAAATTTGTTAACTTAGCAGCAGCAGTTCAATGCAATATATAATATAGAAGAGAAAAATAAATAAATCAGTTACAGTATACATATATTGAATAGATTAAAAACATGCAAAAACAGAAATACTGTATATTAAAAAGAAGTGAGGTAGTGTTCATGGTTTCAATGTCCATTTAGGAATTGGATGGCAGAGGGAAAGAAGCTGTTCCTGAATCGCCTTCAGGCTTCTGTACATCCAAACCTGATGGTAACAGTGAGAAAAGGGCATGCCCTGGGTGCTGGAGGTCCTTAATAATGGACGCTGCCTTTCTGAGACACCGCTCCCTGAAGATATCCTGAGTACGTTGTAGGCTCGTATCCAAGATAGAGCTGACTAGATATACAACTCTCTGAAGCTTCTTTTGGTCCTGTGCAGTAGCCCCTCCAACCCAGACAGTGATGCAGCCTGTCAGAATGCTCACAACTATGGAAATTCTTGAGTTTATTTGTTGACATGTCAAATCTCTTCAAACTCCTAATGAAGTATAGCCGTTGTCTTGCTTTCTTTATAACAGTATCGATATCATGAGATCAGGTTAGATCCACAGCGATCTTGACACCCAGGAATTTGAAACTGCTCACTCTGTCCACTTCTGATCCCTACATGAGGATTGGTATGTGTTCCTTTGTCTTACCGTGCCTGAAGTCCACAATCAGCTCTTTCATCTTAATGACGTTGAGTGCCAGGTTGTTGCTGCAGCATCACTCCACTAGTTGGCATATCTCACTCCTGTACGCCCTCTCGTCACCACCTGAGATTCTACCAACAATGGTTGTATCATCAGCAAATTTATAGATGGTGTTTGAGCTATGCCTAGCCACACAGTCATTGGTATATAGAGAGTAGAGCAGTGGACTAAGCACACACCCCTGAGGTGCACCAGTGTTGATCGTCAGCAAGGAGGATATGTCATCACCAATCTGCACAGATTGTGGTCTTCCGGTTAGGAAGCTGAGGATCCAATTGCAGAGGGAGGTACAGAGGCCCAGGTTCTGAAACTTCTCAATCAGGATTGTGGGGATGATGGTGTTAAATGCTGAGCTATAGTTGATGATGTGGGTGTTTGTGTTGTCCAGGGGGTCTAAAGCCATGTGGAGAGTCATTGAGATTGTGTCTGCTGTTGACCTATTGTGGCGATAGGCAAATTGCAACGGGTCCAGATCCTTGCTGAGGCAGGAGTTCAGTCTAGTCATGACCAACCTCTCAAAGCATTTGATCTCTGTCGATGTGAGTGCTACTGGGCGATAGTCATTAAGGCATCTCACATTATTCTTCTTAGGCACTGGTATAATTGTTGCTTTTTTGAAGAAAGTGGGAACTTCTGCCCATAGCAGTGAGAGGTTGAAAATGTCCTTGAATACTCCCGCTAGTTGGTTGGCACAGGATTTCAGAGCCTTACCAGGTACT
Organism: Hemitrygon akajei; assembly: GCF_048418815.1. NCBI lineage: Eukaryota > Metazoa > Chordata > Chondrichthyes > Myliobatiformes > Dasyatidae > Hemitrygon > Hemitrygon akajei. Next base: position 148,827,075 of record NC_133124.1, on the reverse strand, counting down.
CCATTGGGACCTTCTGCCTTGCGAGGGTTCACTCTCTGTAAGGCCAGTCTAACATCGGTCTCTGAGACAGAGATCACAGCGTCATCAGGTGCAGCAGGGATCTTCACAGCTGTAGTTGTGTTCTCCCTTTCAATGTGGGCATAGGAGGCGTTGAGTTCTTCTGGTAGTGAAGCTTTGTAGGAAGTAATGTCCTGAAAACCCTGCCAGAGTTGCCATGCATCTGATGTTGCCTCCAGCCTCATTCAAAATTGTTTCTTTGCCCTCAAAATAGTCCTCCGTAAATCACGCCTGGTTTTCTGGTACAGGCCTGGGTCGCCAGACTTGAATGCCACAGATCTAGCCTTCAGCAAATGACGTACCTCCTGGTTTATCCTTGTAAATGTTCTCTTGATTCTTTCATTCTTATTAATATCTTTTCTGTAGGTAGGTGGCCAAAACTGTATGCAATGCTCCAAATTACCTGAAACAAGAACATTCAATGTGCCTGCTGCCAATGGATTGCAGACTACACAGGCGGAATATTAGATGTTCAAGATTTCAAGATTCAAGATGCAAGGTTGTTGTTCATCTGTACACAAGTGTAAAGGAGATCAAAATGTTTGTTACTCTGTATCCAATGCAGCATAAAAAGAATACAATACAATAAATATAAATATAAAACCAGAATGTACAAATAGAACACCGAACATAGAAATTTACAGCATATTACAGGCCCTTCGGCCCACACTATTGTTCCGACCATGCCTAGAAATTCCCTAGAATTTCCCTAGTACATAATATTCTATTTCTCTAAGCTCCATGTACCTATCTATGAGTCTCTTAAACGACCCTATTGTATCCGCCTTCACCCACCCTCGTCGCCGTCACATGCACCACCCCTGACATCCCCTTGGTACCTATTTCCAAGCACCTTAAAACTCTACCCCCTCATGTCAGCCATTTCATCCTTGGGAAAAAGCCTCTAACTACTCACACAATCAATGCCCTTCATCATCTTATACCCCTCTATCAGGTCACCTCTCATCCTTCATCATTCCAAGGAGAAAAGGCCAAATTCAATCAACCTATTCTCCCCAATCCAGGCGACATTCTTGTAAATCTCCTCTGCACTCTTTCTATAGTTTCCACATCCTTCCTGTAGTGAGGTGACAAGAACTGAGCACAGTATTCCAAGTGGGGTCTGATCAAGATCTTATATAGCTGTAACATTACCTCATGGCTCTTGAACTCAGTCCCATGGTTGATGAATACCAACACACCATACATCTTCTTAACAACATTGTCAACCTGCACAGCAGCTTTGAGTGTCCTATGGATACAGACCCCAAGATCTCTAAGATCATCCACACTGCCAAGAGTCTAACTATTAATACTATATTATGTCTTCAAATTTGACATACCAAAATGAGTCACTTCTCACTTATCTGGGTTCAACTCCATCTGCCACTTCTCAGCCCAGTTCTGTATCCTATTGATGTCCCGCTGTAACCTCTGACAACCCTCCATACTATCCACAACACCCCCAACCTTTGTGTCATCAGCAAACTTACTTACCCATCCTTCAACTTCCTCATCCAGGTCATTTATAAAAATAACACAGAGGAGGGGTCGCAGAACCCATGGCTGCGAAACACCACAGGTCACTGACCTCCATGCAGAACACGAACCACCCTTTGCCTTCTGTAGGCAAGCCAATTCTGGATCCACAAGGCAAGGTCTCCTTGGATGCCATGCCTCCTTACTTTCTGACTGAGAAACAACTGTTATATAGATAGATATTTGTTTGTGTATAGAGTGAAGCTAGTGATGTGTATGTTGTTGGTGGGGATGGGTTAATGGGTTAAGACGTTGATGGCTGATGGCTTGTAGGAAATAGCATTCTGAGTTTAGTGGTCCTGGCATGGATGTGGTGCAGCCTTTTCCCTGATGGGAGTGGGATAAACAGTCCATGAGCAGGGTGATACGGCTGGCTTTTTTTCTGATACCTCAAAATTCAAAGTAAATGTATTATCAAAGTACATATGTGTCACTATATACAAGTCAAGTCAAGTCAGATCTGTCAAGTTTATTGTATTTAACTATTTACATTGTATATTGTACCATCAAATAAGACCAGGGTGTAAAATGCACTAATACATATAACACACAATAACTTAGAGAAGTAAGAATTCAATCTACAAATGAATTACGCATACATAAACAAAGTAAAGTGCATAAATAAATATTGTAGAGTACAGTACAACTTATTCCGTGACGTGTCGAATGTGATGTGGCAGGAAGTTCAGAAGCCTAATGGCCTGATGGAAGAAGCTGTTTCCCATCCTGACTGTTGTTGTATTTATAAATTGGACTCTCATTTCTGACGGTAGAAAGCAAAAGAGGCTGTTGGATGGATGTGTGGAATCCTTGTGATAATATTAAAGGCTCCTGATAAATGTCCCTGATGGATGGTAGGGAGATCCCTATGATTCTCTTGGTTGTTTCACAGTCCATTGTAGGGACTTCTGGTCCAACGCCCTGCTGCTCCCATACCAGATGGAGATACAGCTTGTCAGGATGCTCTCAATGGTGCTTCCGTAACATTCGGCTAAGATAGGGAGGCCTACCATGAGATTAATTTCCTTGCTGTCTAGGTGTCCTTGATAGTGAGTAAGCTGGTAGTGATGATGCATTGGGCATTTGTTGAACTGATCTGTCTGTCGCTGTGTAGTTTCTGTATAACACGGTGCTGCGGCATGCTAGGGTGCTCTCCACTGCACACCTGTACAAGGTTGAGAATATTGACAAGCTTCTACCTGTCCCACACATTTGCCTAGGTAAGCAACAGTATACTGGCATTGGAAAAGATAATATTGGGAATGAAAGGGTTACTGCATGAGGAATGATTGAGTAGTCCAGGCCTGTACTTGCTGGAGTTTAGAAGAATGAGGGAGGGATCTCATTGAAACCTACTAAATATTGAAAAGTCTAGGTAGAATGGATGTGGAGAGGATGTTTCCAGTTGTGGAAGAGTCTAGCATTAGTGGGCACAGCCTCGAAATCCTAGGATGTGTTATTAGACCAGAAATGAGGAGGAATTTCTGTCGGCCAGAGGGTAGTGAATCTGTGGAATTCATTGCCACAGTTGACTATGGAGGACCAATCATTGGGTATATTTAAGGCAGAGTTGAGAGGTCCCTGATTAATCAGGGCATCAAAGGTTATGGGGAAAAGACAGGAGAAAAGGTTGAGAGGGATAATAAATCTGTCGTGATTGAATGGCAGGGCAAACTCAGTGGGCCAAATGGACTAATTCTGCTCCTATGTTTTTTAGTCTTACGGTGTCTAGATTAATACTGAACTTGTGTACAACACTGCTGCACCACAGTGCCTCTGTCATCTGTGCTTACGATTAGGTTTTGGGTTACGAGCCCTTCATCTGAAGGCAGCTTTGACAGCCAGGAGTGTCATGGCAGAAGATCAAACATTATCTCCACTTTATGGTTATACAGACTCAGCCACATATGCAGCACCTGTTTTTACCTGCCCCTTTGATTGAATGATGTATACAATCTCCAGAATCTCTGAATTTGAATCACTCGGAAAGTTATGACACAGTTTACAATTCGGCCGAGTATTATCGTTACGTCAGTTTTTTTTAAATTTAGAAGTATAATGCTTTTGAGGCACTTATTCCAGTGGGTTCAACGTTTCCCTCCTGTGACGTAGCTCAGCTGTGGCCGCAGTTTTGCTTTCTGTTGTGTACTCCTGAGCCTGCCACAGCACCGTGAATGGTGTTCACTTCCAGTGCTGAGCATCTCTGAGCAATGTAAAGTATCTCAGAGGCAGGAGTCAATCGTTGGAACTCTTGACACACTGCAAAGTCCCCCCAATTATACTTAAAGCAAACACAAGTGGTTCCACAGATGCTGGAAATCCAGAATAACCTTCACAAAATACTGCAGGAATTCAGCAGGTCAGAGAGTATCTATGGAGAGAAATAAAAAGTCGATGTTTCAGGCTGAGGCTCTTCATCAGGACCGCGACAACTACCATGCCACACTGAGCCAAGGACGAGACTCTGCCATGCCCTAGCCACGTTGGCTGTGGTAGCTACTTGGTATGCATCTTTTTTTTGGAAAGGGGCAGAAAAATTCATTGGGCTTCCTACACCAGGCTGCTGTTCACTGAAAGGCATGGCTGCCTCTAAAGCCGTTTTCTATTTCCCCACTTTGTTACCTCGCCATCTTGAAAGCAGGATTGAAAAGCTTGTCTGGAGCTTTTGTAAAACAAAGCAAAGTCCTTTCTCCATAATATCATAGAGCCATAGAGGTACAGCACAGAACAGTGAATCCAGGCCAATCATAAACCACCAATGTGCATTCATTCTAACTTTATTTCCATTTTATTTTCCCGGCCTTTCAGACAACTTGCCCATATTCAATCAGGTCACTCCAGAGAGAACTTTCAGTGGGAGATTAAGCCAACATATCTTGGGGATGTGGAAGGAAACCAGAGCACCTTGAGGGAACCCAGTGGACGGTCAGAGACTTTCTTCCTGGGTGGAAGTGGCTAATCAAGGAGTACATGGCTTTAAGGTGATTGGTGGAATGTTGGAGGTAGGTTTTTCACTCAGACAGCAGCGAGTGTGTGGGATGCACTGCCCGAGTGGTGCTGGAGGCGGATGCATCATTGGCGTTTAAGAAACTATTTATTCATTTATTGACATACTGCACTGAAAAGGCCCTTCCGTCCTTCAAGCCATGCCACCCCACAATCCCCTGATTTAATTCCACCTAATCATGGAACAATTTACAATAACCAAATAACCTAGCAACTGGTATGTCTTTGGACTGTGGGAGGAAATTGGAGCACCCAGAGGAATCCCACTTGGACACAGGGAGAACGGCAGGATAGACACGCGGAGGGCTATGCAGGATGGAAGGGCTAGGTTGATTTTAGAGAAAGTTAAAAGGTCAGCATAGCATGATGGGCCAAAGGGCCTGTGCTGCTGTAGTGTTCTATGCTCTATGAAACCCACATGGTCACACGCTGCACTGGAAATCAGGATGAGGTGTAAGACTCTGGGGCTGTTGGGTATCAGCTTTGCCAATTGCAACCCTGTACTGGATTGGCTGACCGAGCAAATCAGCTTCAGATCTCCTCTCTGTGTCCATCTTATCAGCAGATTTAATTATTCTGGCTATGTAAACGGTGCCTCAAGTTAAGGATCATACCCTTCCCCGTGTGAATGCTTTCAGAATTAATGAAGAGCTTTTGCTCTTGCTAGATCTTATCTTGCATAGTTATGTATGTAAGAGAAACCACACAGGAAGAGCCAGTACCACGGCATCCTTGCATTGCACTCAGTGAGTCTGAAGCAGAAATGGGCTTCAACGTAACATAACCACTATGACATTGAAGACTTCTTTTTGAGCGAGTTGATTCATTTTGTGACCACAAACGTAAATTTGAACACACACCTTGTAAGAAGGAGGCGATAACAGGCAATGGAAACATGCACGTTTAATGTCATTTGGGGTACAACTCCAAGTAGCTATAGAGAGGCATATTTCCTCATATGGAAACACTCCTTGTTCAATGTGTGCAACAAACTGATTGATGAAAGAAAAGATATCTCCTGTAATTATGCTTCTTCTTATTTAAAAAATATGAAGAAATTTATGTCCTGAAGTTTTATTTTGAACTCTGTAAGTTCTGGGTTAAGGGCAACCAATTGACTCTAGGGAATCTCTGGCCCATGTGGAAAAAGAGAATTCAAAATGGTGTTGAGATCCTCATGTCCATTCATCAGGCGCAGGCAGAGTGAGAATACAGCCTCTCAAATATTCACTTGCCCATCACATCAGACCTCTCCTGTTCTATCTGCCAGTGATGTACGGAGATGGCCCAAGTGCAGAAGGAGGGACACTGAAGCGGATTGAACAGTTCATTGAATTTTAATAAGAACTGTATAGACCAAACAGAAAATAATAAATGCTAGGCCTACAGGGATGTTAACTAAAACTCTCAAACTAAAAGCTAACACTCATACTGTGTCTCAGAACCAGTAACTTAATACTAAATAAATTCCGCTACGTTGCAACATCAATCTAAACTGTAGTTTTCTTTCCTTGAACGAGGACTAAGGTAGGCAGGGAGCGTAACTTTGGTCAAGATTCAGCAAGACTGAAACAAAGGGAAGGGAGTTAAATATAACCACAATGAAACACCAACCAGTGGAAATGTACACACTCACGAGCATGATTGATGACCCCTTTCAGCTGTCTGCTTGCGAGGGTGCCCAGAATCCACAGCAGAGTCCGTGATTGTGCCCCCCTTCTTAGGAGCAGCTCCCTGTGCCCACTGGAAATCCCAGATAAGACACTAGTCCAGGATGTCATGAGCTGCAACCCAACTTCTTTAGGGCCATACTCCTCTTAATCCACAAGATACTGAGGCCTACCCGGCACCCATGAGATTCCAGGAGGCGCCACTCAGAATAGACTAGGGACCCATCTACCAGGCAGGGAGGAGAGGAGGTGTGCTTGAGGGAAGGGAGAAGAAAGTCAGTGGCTTGAGCTGGGAAAACTGGAACACTGGTGAATCTTTATCGATGGTTGTAGGCGTAGTCTATCGGAGGTCCTGTTGATAGGTTTCTCCACTACAAATGGTCTAAAGTAGCATGGGGCCAACTTGTGGCTCTCGACTTTCAAAGGAAGATCTCTAGACACAAACTAAACAATAGACAATAAACAATAGGTGCAGAAGTTGACCATTCGGCCCTTCGAGCCTGCACCGCCATTTTGAGATCATGGCTGATCATCTATTATCAATACCCAGTTCCTGCCTTGTCCCCATATCCCTTGATTCCCCTATCCATAAGATACCTATCTAGCTCCTTCTTGAAAGCATCCAGAGAATTGGCCTCCACTGCCTTCTGAGGCAGTGCATTCCACACCCCCACAACTCTCTGGGAGAAGAAGTTTTTCCTTAACTCTGTCCTAAATGACCAACCCCTTATTCTTAAACCATGCCCTCTGGTACTGGACTCTCCGAGCATCTGGAAAATATTTCCTGCCTCTATCTTGACCAATCCCTTAATAATCTTACATGTTGCAATCAGATCCCCTCTCAATCTCCTTAATTCCAGCATGTAGAAGCCCAGTCTCTCTAACCTCTCTGTGTAAGACAGTCCGGACATCCCAGGAATTAACATCGTGAATCTACGCTGCACTTCCTCTACAGCCAGGATGTCCTTCCTTAACCCTGGAGACCAAAACTGTACACAATACTCCAGGTGTGGTCTCACCAGGGCCCTGTACAAATGCAAAATGATTTCCTTGCTCTTGTACTCAATTCCCTTTGTAATAAAGGCCAACATTCCATTAGCCTTCTTCACTGCCTGCTGCACTTGCTCATTCACCTTCAGTGACTGATGAACAAAGACTCCTAGATCTCTTTGTATTTCTCCCTTACCTAACTCTACACCATTCAGATAATAATCTGCCTTCCTGTTCTTACTCCCAAAGTGGATAACCTCACATTTATTCACATTAAACGTCATCTGCCAAGTATCTGCCCACTCACCCAGCCTATCCAAGTCACCCTGAATTCTCCTAACATCCTCATCACATGTCACACTGCCACCCAGCTTAGTATCATCAGCAAATTTGCTGATGTTGTTCTCAATGCCTTCATCTAAATCGTTGATGTAAATCGTGAACAGCTGTGGTCCCAATACCGAGCCCTGTGGCACCCCACTAGTCACCACCTGCCATTCCGAGAAACACCCATTCACTGCTACCCTTTGCTTTCTATCTGCCAACCAGTTTTCTATCCATGTCAATATCTTCCCCCCAATGCCATGAGCTCTGATTTTACCCACCAATCTCCTATGTGGGACCTTATCAAATGCCTTCTGAAAATCAAGGTACACTACATCCACTGGATCTCCCTTATCTAACTTCCTGGTTACATCCTCGAAAAACTCCAATAGATTAGTCAAGCAAGATTTACCCTTGGTAAATCCATGCTGGCTCGGCCCAATCCTATCACTGCTATCTAGATATGCCACTACTTCATCTTTAATAATGGACTCTAGCATCTTCCCCACTACTGATGTTAGGCTGACAGGATGATAGTTCTCTGTTTTCTCCCTCCCTCCTTTCTTAAAAAGTGGGATAACATTAGCCATTCTCCAATCCTCAGGAACTGATCCTGAATCTAAGGAACATTGGAAAATGATTACCAATGCATCCGCAATTTCCAGAGCCACCTCCTTTAGTACCCTAGGATGCAGACCATCTGGACCTGGGGATTTGTCAGCCTTCAGTCCCATCAGCCTACTCATCACCGTTTCCTTCCTAATGTCAATCTGTTTCATTTCCTCTGTTACCCTATGTCCTTGGCACATCCATACATCTGGGAGATTGCTTGTTTCTTCCCTAGTGAAGACAGATCTAAAGTACTTATTAAATTCTTCTGCCATTTCTCTGTTTCCCAATTCATTCTTCAAGGGCCCAACATTGTTCTTAACTATCTCCTTTCTCTTCACATACCTAAAAAAGCTTTTGCTATCCTCCTTTATATTCCTGGCTAGCTTGCGTTCGTACCTCATTTTTTCTCCCTGTATTGCCTTTTTAGTTAAGTTCTGTTGTTCCTTAAAAATTTCCCAATCATCTGTCTTCCCACTCACCTTAGCTCTGTCATACTTCTTTTTTTTTAATGCTATGCAATCTCTGACTTCCTTTGTCAACCACTGTGGCCCCTTTCCCCCCTTTGAATCCTTCCTTCTCTGGGGGATGAACTGATTTTGCACCTTGTGCATTATTCCCAAGAATACCTGCCATTGCTGCTCCACTGTCTTTACTGCTAGGATATCCATCCATTTAACTTTGGCCAGCTCCTCCCTCATGGCTCCATAGCCTCCTTTGTTCAACTGCAACACTGACACCTCCGTTCTGCCCTTATCCTTCTCAAATTGCAGATAAAAGCATATCATATTATGGTCACTACCTCCTAATGGCTCCTTTACTGCAAGATCGCTTATCAAATCCTGTTCATTACACAACACTAAATCCAGAATAGCCTTGTGTTTGGTCGGCTCTCGAACAAGCTGTTCCAAGTAGGCACTCTACAAACTCCCTATCCTGGGGTCCAGCACCAACCTGATTCTCCCAGTTCACCTGCATGTTGAAATCCCCCATAACTACTGCGACATTACCTTTGCCACATGCCAATGTTAACTCCCTATTCAACTTGCACCCAATATCCATGCTACTGTTTGGGGGCCTGTAGACAACACCCATTTGGGTCCTTTCGCCCTTACTGTTCCTCAGTTCTATCCACACAGACTCTACTTCTCCTGATCCTATGTCCCTGCTTGCAAAGGACTGAATCTCATTCCTCAACAACAGGGCCACCCCACCCCCTCTGCCCACATTTCTGTCCCTACGATAGCACGTATACCCTTGTACATTCATTTCCCAGGTCTGATCTCCCTGCAGCCATGTCTCCGTTATCCCAACAACATCATAGTTACCCATTCGCACCTGAGCTTCAAGCTCATCCGCCTTATTTCTGACACTTCGTCCATTCAGATGTAGAATTTTTAGCCCATTTCTCCTCTCTCCATTTGAATTGCTGCCCATTGTGCTTAACCCAGTTCCCCGAACTCCCATCGGGCTATACGCCCCTAGAATTTTGTTGTCCTTCCTAAATTTACTTATTCTTTCTGCACATTTAACTCCATGTTCCGTCAGACCATCCCTCTGTACATGTGTCCTCCTTATCACTTGTTCCGCCTCACCTTTCTCTACTACACACTTAATATTCCAGAACTGTGTAGTCCCCACCTGTCCTTTATTCTTCCTCTCGCTATCCTCTCTCACATTCTGGATCCCCACCCCCTGCAAATTTAGTTTAAACCCCCCCCGAGCAGCACTAGCAAACTTTCCTGCAAGAATGTTAGTACTGCTCCAGTTCAGGTGTAAACCGTCCCTTCGGAACAGATCCCACCTTCCCTGGAACAAAGCCCAGTTATCTAAAAACCTGAAGCCCTCCCTCCTGCACCATCCTCTCAGCCACGTATTAATCTGTATAATCTTTCTGTTCCTTGCCTCACTCGCATGTGGCACAGGTAGCAATCCTGAGATTGTTACCCTGGAGGTCCTGCCCTTCAGCTTCACACCTAACTCCCTGAACTCACTATGCAGGACCCCCTCACTCATCCTACCCACGTCGTTGGTCCCTACATGGACCACAACATCTGGATTCTTGCCCTCCCTCTCGAGAATAAACTGCACCCGATCTGAGATGTCCCGGACCCTGGCACCAGGGAGGCAACATACCATCCGAGACTCCCGATCTTCCCCACAAAATCTCCTATCTGCCCCCCTGACTATAGAATCCCCTATCACTACCGCTCTCTTCTCTTCCCTCCTCCCCTGCCTAGTCGAGGGTCCAACCTCAGTGCCAGAGACAGGATCACTGCAACTTGTTCCTGGTAGGTCATCCCCACCAACAGTATCCAAAACGGTATACTTATTGTTGATGGGAACGGCCACAGGGGTGCTCTGCTCTCTCTGTCTGCTCCCCCTGCCTCCCTTGATTGTCACCCATTTGCCTACCTCCTGTCTTTTCAGTGTGACCTGGGGAGGGGGGGGATTCTGTGGACCTCAGGGGATCCCTACCAGTAACCGAAGGGCTTTGTGGATCCCAGGGGACCAAGTGGAGCATAAACCCCAAGGGACCCCTGTCATTAACTGAAGGATCCTTAGACCACAGATTGGGAGCTAGACTCTAGTGACTAGACTTTCTCCCCGATGAGTAGCCTCACTTGTCAGCAGAGCTGATGTGTCTGCTAGGTGAGTTGTTTCTGAGTGCACGGCAGGGTAGCCCTGCCCCAAATCCATATGCGCTTGTAGAGCTGAACCAACTTTTCAGCAGCATGAAATCCATGTCAGTCTCTTGGTCAGGGAAAGGTGGTGGGTGGAATCCCTTTTGGCATTCGAAGGGGGACATGCCGGTAGAGGATGACTGGATGTTATTGAGGGTGATTTCTGTCCAAACTCTCCCAGTCTGGCCATTAGATTGGGGGTGGAAACCTGATGAGAGTGACTGTGACTCCCTAAAGAGAGCAGAAAGCCTTTCAAAAATGGGACGTGAACTGTGATCCTCGGTCAGCCATTATGTCCCAAGGGAAGCATATTCTGAACCATGAGGGTGGCAGTTTCACAAACCGATGGGAGCTTGGGGAGAGCAGTGAAGTGGGTGCTTTAGAGAACTGGTCCACAACTACTAGAATGGTAGTGTCTCCATCTGATGAAATCCACCAAGAGCTGGGACCAGGGGCTGCGAGTGAGCCAGAGATGAGCAGCAGGGTTCTGACAGGACATCTTGCTCTGGGCACAACTGTGACAGTCATGGACATAGAGGAGGTTCACAAGGATGATTCCAGAAATGAAAGCTGTGGGTCTGTAGTAGCTGGAATTTAGAAAGATGTCATTGGAGAGGGCTCAGAGAAGAGTCAGGAGCATGATTCCAGGAATGAAAGGGCTGTGGAGGCCAAGTCACTGGGTGCATTTAAGGCAGAGATAGATAGGTTCTTGATTAGCCAGAGCATCAGAGGGTATGAGGAGAAGGGATGACTGGAAGAATTGGATCAGCCCATGACTGAATGGTGGAGCAGACTCAATGCGCCAAATGGACTAATTCTGCTTGGGTATCTCATGGTCTTATTGTCTTGTAAATCATTGCCAATGCCTACTTGATGCATTCTTGTGTGGTCACCATTTCAGGATGAGGGACAGAAAAGACCCAGCCCTGGGGAGGATAGCACCCAGTCAGAGGTCAATGGCACAGCTGTATGGCTGGTGTGGAGGCAGGGAGGGAGGTGGCTTTTTCTCACTGAAAACCTCAAGGTGGTCAACATTTTCAGCTGGAGCATCAGACTGGTCAGCACTAACAGTTGGCACAGGAGAGGGTCCGCTGACAGGGGCTTGAACTGGACCCAGCTAGCTACTGGTCAGCACTAACAGTTGGCACAGGAGAGGGTCCGCTGACAGGGGCTTGAACTGGACCCAGCTAGCTACTGGTCAGCACTAACAGTTGGCACAGGAGAGGGTCCGCTGACAGGGGCTTGAACTGGACCCAGCTAGCTACTGGTCAGCACTAACAGTTGGCACAGGAGAGGGTCCGCTGACAGGGGCTTGAACTGGACCCAGCTAGCTACTGGTCAGCACTAACAGTTGGCACAGGAGAGGGTCCGCTGACAGGGGCTTGAACTGGACCCAGCTAGCTACTGGTCAGCACTAACAGTTGGCACAGGAGAGGGTCCGCTGACAGGGGCTTGAACTGGACCCAGCTAGCTACTGGTCAGCACTAACAGTTGGCACAGGAGAGGGTCCGCTGACAGGGGCTTGAACTGGACCCAGCTAGCTACTGGTCAGCACTAACAGTTGGCACAGGAGAGGGTCCGCTGACAGGGGCTTGAACTGGACCCAGCTAGCTACTGGTCAGCACTAACAGTTGGCACAGGAGAGGGTCCGCTGACAGGGGCTTGAACTGGACCCAGCTAGCTACTGGTCAGCACTAACAGTTGGCACAGGAGAGGGTTCGCTGACAGGGGCTTGAACTGGACCCAGCTAGCTACTGGTCAGCACTAACAGTTGGCACAGGAGAGGGTTCGCTGACAGGGGCTTGAACTGGACCCAGCTAGCTACTGGTCAGCACTAACAGTTGGCACAGGAGAGGGTCCGCTGACAGGGGCTTGAACTGGACCCAGCTAGCTACTGGTCAGCACTAACAGTTGGCACAGGAGAGGGTCCGCTGACAGGGGCTTGAACTGGACCCAGCTAGCTACTGGTCAGCACTAACAGTTGGCACAGGAGAGGGTCCGCTGACAGGGGCTTGAACTGGACCCAGCTAGCTACTGGTCAGCACTAACAGTTGGTACAGGAGAGGGTCCGCTGACAGGGGCTTGAACTGGACCCAGCTAGCTACTGGTCAGCACTAACAGTTGGCACAGGAGAGGGTTCGCTGACAGGGGCTTGAACTGGACCCAGCTAGCTACTGGTCAGCACTAACAGTTGGCACAGGAGAGGGTCCGCTGACAGGGGCTTGAACTGGACCCAGCTAGCTACTGGTCAGCACTAACAGTTGGCACAGGAGAGGGTCCGCTGACAGGGGCTTGAACTGGACCCAGCTAGCTACTGGTCAGCACTAACAGTTGGCACAGGAGAGGGTCCGCTGACAGGGGCTTGAACTGGACCCAGCTAGCTACTGGTCAGCACTAACAGTTGGCACAGGAGAGGGTCCGCTGACAGGGGCTTGAACTGGACCCAGCTAGCTACTGGTCAGCACTAACAGTTGGCACAGGAGAGGGTTCGCTGACAGGGGCTTGAACTGGACCCAGCTAGCTACTGGTCAGCACTAACAGTTGGCACAGGAGAGGGTCCGCTGACAGGGGCTTGAACTGGACCCAGCTAGCTACTGGTCAGCACTAACAGTTGGCACAGGAGAGGGTCTGCTGACAGGGGCTTGAACTGGACCCAGCTAGCTACTGGTCAGCACTAACAGTTGGCACAGGAGAGGGTCCGCTGACAGGGGCTTGAACTGGACCCAGCTAGCTACTGGTCAGCACTAACAGTTGGCACAGGAGAGGGTTCGCTGACAGGGGCTTGAACTGGACCCAGCTAGCTACTGGTCAGCACTAACAGTTGGCACAGGAGAGGGTTCGCTGACAGGGGCTTGAACTGGACCCAGCTAGCTACTGGTCAGCACTAACAGTTGGCACAGGAGAGGGTCCGCTGACAGGGGCTTGAACTGGACCCAGCTAGCTACTGGTCAGCACTAACAGTTGGCACAGGAGAGGGTCTGCTGACAGGGGCTTGAACTGGACCCAGCTAGCTACTGGTCAGCACTAACAGTTGGCACAGGAAAGGATCTGCTGACAGGGGCTTGAACTGGACCCAGCTAGCTACTGGTCAGCACTAACAGTTGGCACAGGAGAGGGTCCGCTGACAGGGGCTTGAACTGGACCCAGCTAGCTACTGGTCAGCACTAACAGTTGGCACAGGAGAGGGTCTGCTGACAGGGGCTTGAACTGGACCCAGCTAGCTACTGGTCAGCACTAACAGTTGGCACAGGAGAGGGTCCGCTGACAGGGGCTTGAACTGGACCCAGCTAGCTACTGGTCAGCACTAACAGTTGGCACAGGAGAGGGTCCGCTGACAGGGGCTTGAACTGGACCCAGCTAGCTACTGGTCAGCACTAACAGTTGGCACAGGAGAGGGTCCGCTGACAGGGGCTTGAACTGGACCCAGCTAGCTACTGGTCAGCACTAACAGTTGGCACAGGAGAGGGTCCGCTGACAGGGGCTTGAACTGGACCCAGCTAGCTACTGGTCAGCACTAACAGTTGGCACAGGAGAGGGTCCGCTGACAGGGGCTTGAACTGGACCCAGCTAGCTACTGGTCAGCACTAACAGTTGGCACAGGAGAGGGTCCGCTGACAGGGGCTTGAACTGGACCCAGCTAGCTACTGGTCAGCACTAACAGTTGGCACAGGAGAGGGTCCGCTGACAGGGGCTTGAACTGGACCCAGCTAGCTACTGGTCAGCACTAACAGTTGGCACAGGAGAGGGTCCGCTGACAGGGGCTTGAACTGGACCCAGCTAGCTACTGGTCAGCACTAACAGTTGGCACAGGAGAGGGTCCGCTGACAGGGGCTTGAACTGGACCCAGCTAGCTACTGGTCAGCACTAACAGTTGGCACAGGAGAGGGTCTGCTGACAGGGGCTTGAACTGGACCCAGCTAGCTACTGGTCAGCACTAACAGTTGGCACAGGAGAGGGTCTGCTGACAGGGGCTTGAACTGGACCCAGCTAGCTACTGGTCAGCACTAACAGTTGGTACAGGAGAGGGTCCGCTGACAGGGGTTTGAACTGGACCCAGCTAGCTACTGGTCAGCACTAACAGTTGGCACAGGAGAGGGTCCGCTGACAGGGGCTTGAACTGGACCCAGCTAGCTACTGGTCAGCACTAACAGTTGGCACAGGAGAGGGTCTGCTGACAGGGGCTTGAACTGGACCCAGCTAGCTACTGGTCAGCACTAACAGTTGGCACAGGAGAGGGTCCGCTGACAGGGGCTTGAACTGGACCCAGCTAGCTACTGGTCAGCACTAACAGTTGGTACAGGAGAGGGTCCGCTGACAGGGGCTTGAACTGGACCCAGCTAGCTACTGGTCAGCACTAACAGTTGGCACAGGAGAGGGTCTGCTGACAGGGGCTTGAACTGGACCCAGCTAGCTACTGGTCAGCACTAACAGTTGGTACAGGAGAGGGTCCGCTGACAGGGGTTTGAACTGGACCCAGCTAGCTACTGGTCAGCACTAACAGTTGGCACAGGAGAGGGTCCGCTGACAGGGGCTTGAACTGGACCCAGCTAGCTACTGGTCAGCACTAACAGTTGGCACAGGAGAGGGTCTGCTGACAGGGGCTTGAACTGGACCCAGCTAGCTACTGGTCAGCACTAACAGTTGGTACAGGAGAGGGTCCGCTGACAGGGGTTTGAACTGGACCCAGCTAGCTACTGGTCAGCACTAACAGTTGGCACAGGAGAGGGTCCGCTGACAGGGGCTTGAACTGGACCCAGCTAGCTACTGGTCAGCACTAACAGTTGGTACAGGAGAGGGTCCGCTGACAGGGGCTTGAACTGGACCCAGCTAGCTACTGGTCAGCACTAACAGTTGGCACAGGAGAGGGTCCGCTGACAGGGGCTTGAACTGGACCCAGCTAGCTACTGGTCAGCACTAACAGTTGGTACAGGAGAGGGTCCGCTGACAGGGGTTTGAACTGGACCCAGCTAGCTACTGGTCAGCACTAACAGTTGGCACAGGAGAGGGTCCGCTGACAGGGGCTTGAACTGGACCCAGCTAGCTACTGGTCAGCACTAACAGTTGGCACAGGAGAGGGTCCGCTGACAGGGGCTTGAACTGGACCCAGCTAGCTACTGGTCAGCACTAACAGTTGGCACAGGAGAGGGTCCGCTGACAGGGGCTTGAACTGGACCCAGCTAGCTACTGGTCAGCACTAACAGTTGGTACAGGAGAGGGTCCGCTGACAGGGGCTTGAACTGGACCCAGCTAGCTACTGGTCAGCACTAACAGTTGGCACAGGAGAGGGTCCGCTGACAGGGGCTTGAACTGGACCCAGCTAGCTACTGGTCAGCACTAACAGTTGGCACAGGAGAGGGTTCGCTGACAGGGGCTTGAACTGGACCCAGCTAGCTACTGGTCAGCACTAACAGTTGGCACAGGAGAGGGTTCGCTGACAGGGGCTTGAACTGGACCCAGCTAGCTACTGGTCAGCACTAACAGTTGGCACAGGAGAGGGTCCGCTGTCATGGGCTTGAACTGGACCCAGCTAGCTACTGGTCAGCACTAACAGTTGGCACAGGAGAGGGTCCGCTGACAGGGGCTTGAACTGGACCCAGCTAGCTACTGGTCAGCACTAACAGTTGGCACAGGAGAGGGTCCGCTGACAGGGGCTTGAACTGGACCCAGCTAGCTACTGGTCAGCACTAACAGTTGGCACAGGAGAGGGTTCGCTGACAGGGGCTTGAACTGGACCCAGCTAGCTACTGGTCAGCACTAACAGTTGGCACAGGAGAGGGTCCGCTGACAGGGGCTTGAACTGGACCCAGCTAGCTACTGGTCAGCACTAACAGTTGGCACAGGAGAGGGTTCGCTGACAGGGGCTTGAACTGGACCCAGCTAGCTACTGGTCAGCACTAACAGTTGGCACAGGAGAGGGTCCGCTGACAGGGGCTTGAACTGGACCCAGCTAGCTACTGGTCAGCACTAACAGTTGGCACAGGAGAGGGTTCGCTGACAGGGGCTTGAACTGGACCCAGCTAGCTACTGGTCAGCACTAACAGTTGGCACAGGAGAGGGTCCGCTGACAGGGGCTTGAACTGGACCCAGCTAGCTACTGGTCAGCACTAACAGTTGGCACAGGAGAGGGTTCGCTGACAGGGGCTTGAACTGGACCCAGCTAGCTACTGGTCAGCACTAACAGTTGGCACAGGAGAGGGTTCGCTGACAGGGGCTTGAACTGGACCCAGCTAGCTACTGGTCAGCACTAACAGTTGGCACAGGAGAGGGTCCGCTGACAGGGGCTTGAACTGGACCCAGCTAGCTACTGGTCAGCACTAACAGTTGGCACAGGAGAGGGTTCGCTGACAGGGGCTTGAACTGGACCCAGCTAGCTACTGGTCAGCACTAACAGTTGGCACAGGAGAGGGTCCGCTGACAGGGGCTTGAACTGGACCCAGCTAGCTACTGGTCAGCACTAACAGTTGGCACAGGAGAGGGTCCGCTGACAGGGGCTTGAACTGGACCCAGCTAGCTACTGGTCAGCACTAACAGTTGGCACAGGAGAGGGTCCGCTGACAGGGGCTTGAACTGGACCCAGCTAGCTACTGGTCAGCACTAACAGTTGGCACAGGAGAGGGTCCGCTGACAGGGGCTTGAACTGGACCCAGCTAGCTACTGGTCAGCACTAACAGTTGGTACAGGAGAGGGTTCGCTGACAGGGGCTTGAACTGGACCCAGCTAGCTACTGGTCAGCACTAACAGTTGGTACAGGAGAGGGTTCGCTGACAGGGGCTTGAACTGGACCCAGCTAGCTACTGGTCAGCACTAACAGTTGGCACAGGAGAGGGTCCGCTGACAGGGGCTTGAACTGGACCCAGCTAGCTACTGGTCAGCACTAACAGTTGGTACAGGAGAGGGTTCGCTGACAGGGGCTTGAACTGGACCCAGCTAGCTACTGGTCAGCACTAACAGTTGGCACAGGAGAGGGTCCGCTGACAGGGGCTTGAACTGGACCCAGCTAGCTACTGGTCAGCACTAACAGTTGGTACAGGAGAGGGTTCGCTGACAGGGGCTTGAACTGGACCCAGCTAGCTACTGGTCAGCACTAACAGTTGGCACAGGAGAGGGTCCGCTGACAGGGGCTTGAACTGGACCCAGCTAGCTACTGGTCAGCACTAACAGTTGGCACAGGAGAGGGTTCGCTGACAGGGGCTTGAACTGGACCCAGCTAGCTACTGGTCAGCACTAACAGTTGGCACAGGAGAGGGTTCGCTGACAGGGGCTTGAACTGGACCCAGCTAGCTACTGGTCAGCACTAACAGTTGGCACAGGAGAGGGTCCGCTGACAGGGGCTTGAACTGGACCCAGCTAGCTACTGGTCAGCACTAACAGTTGGCACAGGAGAGGGTCCGCTGACAGGGGCTTGAACTGGACCCAGCTAGCTACTGGTCAGCACTAACAGTTGGCACAGGAGAGGGTCCGCTGACAGGGGCTTGAACTGGACCCAGCTAGCTACTGGTCAGCACTAACAGTTGGCACAGGAGAGGGTCCGCTGACAGGGGCTTGAACTGGACCCAGCTAGGTAGACAGGCATGCTGCTCCCCACTCTTGGAGCACCTTTAGGGACCAGTCGATCTGTGGGATAGACAGAGAAGGCCAATTACTAGTGGCAGTTCACACAGATCAACAAGATAGAAGGAAAACTCTTTCCTGTGGTTGTCTTCTAGCACAAGTTGTAGAGGATCTGTGGAAAGGTGGATCTTGCTGGTGCCCAGAAGCCAACCATCTAGAGCCTTGACATCAATATTCTCTCTCAATTGTTGAGTCAGAACTGCCCATCATTGAGCCAGAGAGATATCCATGAGGTTCCCTGCTGTCCTGGAATTAATAAATGCCTGAAGCTCATGGTTCTGAGATCAGTATGATGAGGAAGCTGCTAGCATTATGCAATTAGGGGAAGATGCTTGCAGGGAGAATTGACCCATTAGAATTCCCCTTCTTGTTGACAGGTATCCTCTTTTACTCGGCACTTGGGATATGATGCCTGGAGTGTTCTGCAGTGCCACATTAGTGGCAACAACCTGTTCTCCTGCACTGATCTCATCCCTCCTGAGATAGGTGCATGGCCCCACCTGCATAGCTCCTCTGTGGATTGGGATAAGAGAGATGGTGAAGACAGAGTAGGAAGCTCAGGGCATTTTCCCTCTGCACCACTCTGCTGCCTAGTTGTCATTTCAAATGGGCAGATTTATCAGGAAACACAAAGTACACTGCAGATGCTGTGGTCAAATCAACATGTACAACACTGGATGAACTCAGCAGGTTGGGCAGCATCTGTTGAAATGAGCAGTCAACGTTTCGGCCGAGACCCTTCGTCAGGACTGAAGAAGGAGTAGGCAGGGGCCCCATAAAGAATGTGAGGCAAGGGTGGAAAACAGATCAAGGGGTGGGTTTCACATCAACGAGTGCTTCACATTCCCATTCGGATATGTCCGTACATGGCCTCCTCTACTGCCATGATGAGGCCAAACTCAGGTTGGAGAAGCAACACCTCATATACCGTCTGCGTAGTCTCCAGCCCCTTGGTGTGAACATTGAATTCTCTGACTTCCAGTAATTCCCTCACTCTCCCTTCCCCCATCCCATTTTCACTCTGTCTTCTCTTCTAGCTGCCTATCACCTCTCTCTTGACTCTGCCTTCTTCTACTATCCACAGTGCTTTCCCCTTACATTCCTTCTTCACCTTTCCTGCCTATCCCCTCCCTGCTTCCCCTCCCCCACCCCTTGATCTTTCCTCTGATTGGTTTTTCACCTGGCACCTACCAGCCTTCCCCCACCTTCTTTATAGGGCCCCTGCCCATTCCTTCTTCAGTCCTGATGAAGGGTTTCGACCCGAAACGTTGACTGCTTCTTTCAACGGATGCTGCCCGACCTGCTGAGTTCATCCAGCTTGATTGCACATGTAGATTTATCAGGTTATCCTGGCTGTGCTACTCATCCTGCAAAACAAACTGATGTTGAACCCCTGCACTCAGCCCACACTGAAAAGCAATGATGAGGGATCTCTCATTCCATCCCATTGCAACCACAAACATGCAGAACTTAACTGCATAGTCCCTCTCACTTGGTGCAGGTCCAGGAGTTGGTGGGAAGCCTCTTGATGCTGTACCTGAAGATCAAATACTCTCTGGAACTCAACTGCAAATTGCTAGAAAAACTGGGTTGCAGTACACCACGTAGGCCAGTTTACCTGCATCACAACCAAACTGAACTGGCTGGGCTTGGATAGTCAGCTCATACGGGTAATGAAGTTCCTTCAGCCTTTGGGGTCACCAGAATATCAGCAGAATAACTCAGGTCTGGGAACTGCGGCGTTAGTGGCTGAAGCACAAGGCTGCGACAGAGGAGTGTTGCTGCTCAGAGGGGGGCTGTTCTGATGGGAGGTTGCTCAATAGCGGTAGTGAAAGCAGTGATGGCTGCCAATTGATTCTGATTGACTGTGTTAAGGTGCTGAACCAGTGCTGCTAGTGCTGACATCTGTTCTTCCTGCTTGGACTGGGCTTACCGCTCTGCAAATAGTTATCGCATGGCATGAGCCATTTCTACCAACCCAGCCTCCATTGACTTTAACTTCTCTTCCACCTGACCAACAGCCATGGTCAGCTGTTCTCTCTCTGCTGAGTCCATTTTGATGGTTGAGACTTACTGACGAGAATATGTAGCAATGGCCCAAGTGCGGAGGGAAAGACACGGAAGCAGAATGAGCAGGTTAATGAGAATTGGGCAGAAAAATGAAAAGTAATAAACACTAAGCCAACAAGGCTGTTAACTGAAGCTCTCAAACTAAGAGCTAATGCCAACACTGGCTCGGAAGTGGAAACTCAATACTAAATAAATCCTGCTTCTTTACAGCATCAACCTATTGCATTCTTCTTTCCTGGAACGAGGACTAAGGTAAGCAGGGGACGGTGTCATCACTGTGCTTTGGTCAAGATTCAACAAGACTGAAGCAACAACGAGGGAGTTAAATACAACTACAAATGTTTGTACATTAAAACATTACTTGTCTGGAGTGTGCATCCTCACGAGCACGATTGCCAACCCTTCTCAGCTGTCCGCTTGTGAAGGGGCTCAGGCTCCGTGGCAGAGTGCGTGGTTGTGACACTGTCAAGGCCAAAGTAAATTTATTATGAAAATATAGTGATATATACTGTACTACCTCAAGATTCATTTTCTTGCAGGCATTATAGGAAAATAAATAAATAGAAAAGAATTTGTGAAAAGCTATAAAAAACTGACAAACAACTGATGTGGAAAAGAAGACAAATCATGTAAATAGAAAATAAAATAAATAATACTGATAGCGTGAATGGTAGAGTCCTTGAAAGTGAATTTGTAAGCTCTGGGATCAGTTCAGTTTTGAGGTGAGTGAAGTTAGTTCAGTAGTCTGATGGTTGTAGGGTAAAATCTGTTGCTGAACCTGGTTGTGTGGGAACAGAGCCTTCTGTACCTCTCCCAGACATCAGCATCAAGAAGACAGCATGGCCAGGAACTGCGGAAGAGTCTGCACTTCCCACATCAGGCACCTCAAAACCCATAAGTATGTTGTGGGAACAATCTTTCCTCGATCCAAGGAAGACAAAACTGGCCAAATGAAGGTGAAGTAGGAAGAAAAGGAGGAGTGATAATGCTTCTGTTGTTGCAAAAAGATCACAAATATTAAACTGTTAATGACAAATAAACTTTGTCCAGTAGGTACTGATCATGGGACTGAGTCTCTGCAATTAAAACTATGATACAAGAAAAAAGATACAAAAGGTGGTTGCGTTCTAGCCTTTGATGGTAGTAACAGTGCATCATACATTGCTGCTATATAACTTCACTTTGATATGATCATATTCGGCCTCCCAGAACTACAGTAATTACACAGTAAACTCAAATGGCTTCTTCCAAAGTACAATAACTACTAGACTTGAGCATTCCTAAAAACTTTAATCAATGCTCCATAATGATAGGCAGTGCTTAAAATAGACAAGAGTTGACCAGGTCTGAAACACCACAGAAAGATAATAGGCAGTTGTGAATGTGTGCCGTCTTTGATCAGTTTCACTCTGTGCAGTTAACTGCACAATTTCTGTTTGGTTTTATTATGCCCAGAGAGGAATCCAGTTGAAATTAAACTAGAAATTTTACTTTCTACTGGATTACACTCATGGACCTAACCAAACCAAGTTCATCACTTTTCAATCAGGACTTTTAACTCATGCAGCAACAACTATCCTGACTTCCCTTCCTCCTTCCCGGTGCCCTCAGAAACTTCATGATAAACATTAGCTTTATATGTCACGTGTACATCAGAACATTGAAACATATGGTGAAATGTGTTCTTAGTATCAATGACCAACACAGTCTGAGGATTGTGCTGGGGACAGCCTGCAAACATCATCATGCTTCCAGAACCAACGTACCATGCCCACAACTTACTAACCCTAACCATACATGTAGGAGGAAACCAGAGCACCCGGAGGAAACCCACAAAGTCATGGGAAAATGTAGAAGCTCCTTACAGGCAGTGGAGGGAATTGAACCTCAATCAGTGATCGCGCACACTGTCATAGCACTGTGGTACCACCCTTAAACCCCCTTTTCTACTCATTCTTGCATTTATGAAACTTCATCACAAGCTTTCCACTTTCATGCTCTCTCCTTCATGCAAGCACAACTTTAAATGACATTTTTAAGCCTTAAGCTCTCAGAACATGGGTGAGCCCAGCAATTATTGTCCTGAGAAGGTGATGCATTATTTGTATTTATTTTATTTTGGAGGTACAATGCAGAACCAGCCTTCCAGCCCATAGAGCTGAGCTACCTAGCAACCCAGTGAGTTAACCCTAGCCTAATCACAGGCCAATTTACAGTTACCAATTACCCTCCTAACCAGTATGTCTTTGTACAAACTTTCTTACAGAGGACGCCAGAATTGAACTCTGAACTCTGATGCCCCGAACTGTAATAGCTTTGCATTAACTGTGGCGCCCAAGTGAGGGCTTGTGCAAATGAGAAGGTTTGGTTATTTGTGCACAGGATGAGAACATCATTGGCAAGGTCAAGACACATTTCCATGCAATCTACCTCATCACAGTCCCTGTAGGTCATTCAAAGGTGTCTCTAAGCAAATGGGCATACACAACCAGCCGGACAACTTGTGAATGTGGAACTGAGCCACAAACTATGAAACATCTCCTGCAATGCCCATCACTAGGGATGCAAATCTTGCTGAATTCAACAACAAGGCACGAAAGTGTGTCCAGTTCTGGCTGGGCCATGTATAGACTGCCCATGGACACGAGAAGAAGAAGAATAGCCCCTGCACTTTCTTTGCTGCCTGTCTTAACTGTCATTGGAACTGTAAGAGTACATTATGCATTTTGTTATTGCATTTCTCTTTGTACCACCGCAATGTGCTTACGTTTGGAATGATCTACATGGATGGCACACAAAATAACGTTGTTCACTGTACGTGGGTAATTTATGTCCTGATGTGACTGCATGTGAAAATAATAAGCCAATTACAGTGACGTCTATAAAATTCTTGGAATTTTGTGTGCATTTCTGGTCACCCCATTATGGGAAGGATGTGAAAACTTTGGAAAGGGTGAAGCTGCGGTTTACCAGGATACTTGCCTGCATCAGATCCAGAAGGAGATATGAGCTATTAGAAGAGGTTGGAGAGTTTGGTAATTTTCTCTGAGCATCGTAAACTGAGGGAAGGCCTGAGAGACTTTATAAAGTTATGAGAGTCCTGCTGAATGGTTTAAGCCCTAAACGTTAGCTGTTTACACTGTTCCTCCAGCATTTTGTGTGTGCTGCTAGGAGATGTGTGGGGCAAGATTTTCACACGGAGTGGCGAAGGCAGATACAACAGTGGTTAGATAGACACATAAATATGCAGGGAAAGGATGGTTGTGGATCATGGGCTGGCAGATGAAAATTATTTTAATTCCGCATCATTTTGGCACAGACATTGTGACCCAGGTTCCTATGCTATTCTGATGGATGTAAGTAACAGTCACCAGCCTGTTTGCAAGGTCAGTTCAGAAGGTAGTTAAATACAATCACATTGTTATGGGTCTGGAATCATAAATGGATTACAGAGCCTTTGAACATTTGTGATTCAGAAAGAGGTTGCATGGCCTTTCTTCTATTCTGAAGACCTCAGCCAGAAATATCGACTGTTTATTCCTCTCCATAGACACTGCCTGACCTGCTGAATTCCTCCAGCATTTTCTCTGTGTTACTCTGAATCTTGTGGGTGTTATCTGCAGACTCTCGTACCTACCTCATCTGGACTGGTGGAAGAGAGCTTTATTCTGCACTGTACAGCTGCCACAACAATTTTTATGACTACATCAGTGATAATAAACCTGATTCTGATTATTATATATACAATATCTAGGAAAAAATGTGAGGTAGTGTTCATTGTCTGTTCAGAAATCTAATGGCAGAGGTGATGCACTATCAATAACTCTAGGAGACTGGAAGTAGAGTACATAATGATAGGCTTTCATTAACAGCTGTTACGTACCCCGTAATTGGGTCACTTACCAGCAAAGACAGAGAGGTCCGTTGAAGTCTGATGGTACTATTTTTAACAGTATTTATTGATAAAAATACACAAAAATAATATCAATGCAAACATACAGATAATATACGTCGTCAATACTAAGTCTAAAAGCGCGGGTATAATAATAATCAACAAGAAATAGCTCTATCGTTGTCTAGCGGATAATGTATTGTCCGATGGAAATATAAAAGTCACTCAAGTTCATTCAGGCTGCAGCTTTTGGTTGGAGAGAGAGAGACGGATTTTTTTAGAACTTGCCCATTTTCCTTTTTATGATGTTGATCCTTCGAAATGTCGTTGGGGCTGGTTTCTCCTTTTTTTAGCTAAAGCTGTTCTTCCGTGGTGAGGCCCACCAATTCCGAGGCAAATGGAAAAGGACGCACGTGGGCTTTCCACCGGCTGTCACTATTATGCTGTCACGGGATTTCTAGCATTGCTCTGGGTGTGTCTAAAGGGGTTGTTCCCCAGACCCTTTTTTATCCTTACTCACGGGGACTCAGATGTCAATCAGGTTGGGATGATGCCATCCCCCAACCAGCCCACGTTGCTCATTCCTTGAGGGCTTCGATGAATAGCACAGTGCTCAATACACAATTCCGTCTCCAAGAGACAATGGCCGTTTCCCGTGGCTTTGTATCGCTGAGGGGCCAGGACATTCCAAACCCCTTGTGGATTCTGCGTGTCTTTCTCTCATTTCCTGGGTCTCCTGACCTGAATTAATAGCGATCTTGCGATTCTCAAAAAGGAGGGGGCTACTTTGAACCCTTCGGTCCCTCAGAGTTGGGGCACAGGCGTAACACAGCGAAAACAGAGCACGACCATGTTGAAGACTGTGGGAGGAGCATTGCCCCAATCATCTTTATACAGGGGTCTGTGGGAGGACCCACAGGAGCAGTCAGCAGAGGGGCGTGTCCAGACAGGTATACATGGTTTACCACAAGAGGGGAAGAAGCTGTTCCTGAAACATTGACTGTGTATCTTTAGGCTCTTTTACCTCCTCCCGATGTTAGCAATGAGAAAAGCACACATCCTGGGTGGTGTGGGTCCTTAAAGATGGATGGCGCATTTACTTTGAGACTTCAGTCACTCTAATTACTCAATTCCATGATCAATTACTTTGTAGCTAAGGCCCCCTAGCTTTGACCTTCTGCCAAAGAAAATAAGTCCTTCAAATCTACTCCATCTAAGCCCCTCATAAATTTACACTTCTTGATTGGATCTCCTTTCATGCCCTGCTGTTCCAAAGAAAACAGCCCTTTCCTCACAGCTGAAAAGTTTCTAGTCTTTGCAACATTCCCCAGGATCATATCTAGTGCAATTGCATCTTTCCTGTAATGCAGTGATCAGAATTTACACAATGATCTAGTTGTGGTCCAATGAAATTCTGTTTTATGACTCAGCTAATAAAGTATTCCTGGTGCCTTCAAATTATCTTATTGACCTGTTCAGTGGTGAATTTATTCGGTTCCATGTAAATTTATTACCACACTACCTATCTGTCACCATGTACAACCCTGAGATTCATTTTCTTGTGGATTCACTCAGCAAATCCATGAAACATAATAGAATCAATGAAAGACCCTACCCAACAGAGTGAACAAACAAGGAATGTGCAAAAGACAACAAACTGTGCAAACACAAAATAAAAATGTACTGAAATTGCAATAATAAATAAATGAACAATAAATACCAAGAATATGAGATGAAGAGTCCTTGAAAGCGAGTCCATAGATTGTGGGAACAGATCAGTGATGGGGTAAGTTAAGTGAAGTTATCCCCACTGGTACAATAGCCTGATGGTTGCAGGGTTACCAGGAAAGTGGATGAAGGGAAGGCAGTGGATGTTGTCCACATGGACTTCAGTAAGGCCTTTGACAAGGTCCCGCATGGGAGGTTAGTTAGGAAGATTCAGTCGCTAGGTATACATGGTGAGGTAGTAAATTGGATTAGACATTGGCTCAATGGGAGAAGTCAGAGAGTGGTAGTGGAGGATTGCTTCTCTGAGTGGAGGCCTGTGACTAGTGGTGTGCCACAGGGATCAGTGCTGGGTCCATTGTTATTTGTCATCTATATCAATGATCTGGATGATAATGTGGCAAATCGGATCAGCAAATTTGCTGATTATACAAAGATTGGAGGTGCAATGGACAGTGAGGAAGGTTTTCAAAGCTTGTAGAGGGATCTGGACCAGCTGGAAAAATAGGCTGAAAAATGGCAGATGGAGATTAATACAGACAAGTGTGAGGTATTGCACTTTGGAAGGTCAAACCAAAGTAGAACATAGAAGGTAAATGGTAGGACACTGAGGAGTGCAGTAGAACAGAGGGACCTGGGAGTACAGGTACACAATTCCCTAAAAGTGGCTTCACAAGTACATTTGTAGATAGGGTTATAAAGAAAGCTTTTGGTACATTGGCCTTTATAAATGAAAGTATTGAATATAAGAGTTGGAATGTAATGGTGAGGTTGTATAAGACATTGGTGAGACCGAATTTGGAGTATTGTGTGCAGTTTTGGTCACCTAATTACAGGAAGGATATTAATAAGGTTGAAAGAGTGCAGAGAAGGTTTA
Organism: Hemitrygon akajei; assembly: GCF_048418815.1. Lineage (NCBI taxonomy): Eukaryota > Metazoa > Chordata > Chondrichthyes > Myliobatiformes > Dasyatidae > Hemitrygon > Hemitrygon akajei. Next base: position 148,800,021 of record NC_133124.1, on the reverse strand, counting down.
CAAGGATGTTGCTAGGACTTGAGAAACTGAGTTACAGAGAAAGGTTGAATAGGTTAGGACTTTATTCCCTGGAGTGTAGAAGAATGAGGGGAGATTTGATAGAGGTGAATAAAATTATGATGGGTATAGATAGAGTGAATGCAAGCAGGCTTTTTCCACTGAGGCCAGGGGAGAAAAAAACCAGAGGTCATGGGTTAAGGGTGAAGGGGGGAAAGTTTAAAGGGGACATTAGTGGGGGCTTCTTCATGCAGAGAGTGATGGGAGTGTGGAATGAGCTGCCAGATGAAGTGGTGAATGCGGGCTCACTTTTGACATTTAAGAAAAACTTGGACAGGTATATGGATGAGAGGGGTTTGGAGGGATATGGTCCAGGTGCAGGTCAATGGGACTAGGCAGAAAAATGGTTCAGCACAGTCAAGAAGGGCCAAAAGGCCTGTTTCTGTGCTGTAATGTTCTATGGTTCTATGGGTAATAACTGTTCTTGAACCTGGTGGTGTGAGAACCTGATCCTCCAATGAGGACTGTCTCAAGAACCTCAAGTTTCCTCCTCATGAAGTCAATAATCAGCTTCTTTGTCTTGCTGACATTTAGTGAGAGGTTGCTGTTGTGGCACCATTCAGTCAGATTTTCAATATCCCTCTTATATGCCCACAGTGTCAAAAACACCCAAACACTAACCCCTCCTACCTACACCATGTCCTAATCCCTCCATCTTCTTTAGATCCATGTGCCTCTCCAATTATCCCTTAAAATCCTTTAATATATTTGCCTCCACCACCATGCCAGTCTGCGCATTCCAGGCATCCACTTGACCCCCACTCACCTTTAGTGCATACCCTCTGGTATTTGACATTTCAACAGATAGTCTCTGTTCATTCTACCTAAGCCTCACATAATCTTATAAACCTCTATCAGAACTCGTCTCAGCCTCCACCACTCCAGAGAATACAATCCAAGCTTATTCTGCCTTTCGCAGTAGCACATACCCCTTGAACCAGGCAGCATCCTGGAAAACCTCTTCTGCACCTTTTCAAAGCCTTCCTATAGCGGGGTGACCAGAACTGTATGCAATACTCCAGAGTTTTATAAACTTGCGAAAGAACCTCTTGACTTTTGAATTCAGTGCCTCGACTAATAAAAGCAAGCATCCATAAGCCTTCTTAACCACCTAATCGACCTGTGTAGTCACTTTCAAGGAGCTATGTACCTGGAGACTGAGATCTTTTTGCTCAGTAACACTGTTAAGGGCCTTGCCCCTAACAGTCTACTGTCTCCTCATGTTTGTCCTACCAAGATGTAACACCTCATAGTTATGTTCATTAAACTCCATCTGTTATTTCTCAGCTCATTTCTACAACTCATCTATATGGTACTGTATTCTTTGCCAGTCTTCTACACTGTCCACAGCTCCACCAATTTTGATATTATCTACAAACTTACTAAGCCACTCATCTATGTTTTCATCCGGTTTTTTATATGTATACACACACACACACACACACACACACACACACACACACACACACACACACACACACACACACACACACACACACACACACACACACACACACACACACACACACACACACACACACACACACACGTCCCAACACTGACCCCTGCGGAACTCCACTAGTTACAGACCTCCAGCTCGAATTAGTCTCTTCAAACACACCCCTCTGCCTTGTATGCACATGCCAGTTCTGAACTCAGACAACATACACTGTCCTAGCTTCATCAATCTCTCTCATCACCTTGTCAAATACTCAAGTTGGTAAGGCACAGCCTGTCATGCACAAAGCCATGCTGGCTTTCACTAATTAGGCCACGGGTTTCCAAATGCTCATATATCCTATCCCTAAGAATTTTCTCCAGCAATTTCCCTACAACTGACATGAGACTCGCTAGCCTATAGTTCCCAGGATATTCCCTTCATAAACAGAGGTATAACATCAGCCACCTACCAGTCTCTGGAACCTCGCCTGTGGCTAGAGAGGACACAAAGATGCAGGTCAAAGGCCCAACAAATTCATTTTTTGCCTCCTTCAATAACCTGGGGTAAATCCCATTAGTCCCAGGGGACTTACCCACTGCAGTACTCATTAGGAGGTCCAACACTTCCTCCTCTAAATGCCCTTACATAGTTATACACTCAGCACCGATCGCCTGGTCCTCCATATCCTTTTCCTTGGTAAATAGAGACGTAAACTACTCATTAAGTACCTCACTCATAGTTCTCCTCTTTATCCTTGACTGGTCCTACCCTCTCTCTAGGCATCCTTTTACACTCAATGTAAATGTAACACCCTGGGAAGGGTTTCACTGCTAATGTAGTGGTTTCTCTCCGCAGCAGTGTTTGGGTTATGACTAGAGATAACTGGGGCTTCAGAATGTGCGATGTCCAATGAGGAGAGGCTTTATTTCTTTCTTGTGTGCCCGAGGGCGAGGGATTCGTGGGCTTTTGTTTGGCAGAAGATTGAGGGAGAAGACGCGAGAACGGAGAGGCTGTAGATTGCAGGATGGAGTGGACTGGAATGGGGTCAAGAGTCGACGCTACCCAGAGATAGTTAACAGAGAACAAATGGACAGGAAAATTGTGAGTTCCAACATGCACATTAGACTGTCATTAGAATGGGCCCCTCTTCTTTGTTTTTAAGAAAGAAAATTAACCCTAAAGAGAAACTAAGAATTATAAAGCTCAATTGTTTAATTGCATATGACGTACTATTTGTTATTTCATGGTACTTATTTGTAACAGGAGAAAACGTCATGCAGCATCCACACAAACAAGGTTTCACAAGTTTGATGGGGCCGAAGAGTGTCTTCCCCATGGTGCCTGCTGAACCTAGGGGTCACAATTGTGGGGGTATCGTTTCAGGATTGATCTTGTTGGATGCTGTGTGATTTCCCTGAGCAGTGAACCGTTGGCTATATGTTTTAAGCCTGTGTTAGTATGGATGCTGCGAGGGTGGAGTGGTGGTGTTCATCCATGGGGGCTAGTGGTAACCAATGTATGCGCGTTGAGTGGGATAGGTATTCGCACTCTGGATGAATTGTTAATTTGCCTGTTAAGTACTGTTAAAGTTGTTGGCAAAGTTACAACTGTGGGGTGGAGGTTTGATAAAATGGCAGGCACAGCCCTCGTGTTACTGCAGACTAGCGCTAACGTAACAGCAGTGGAACGGGCCAAATAACAAGTCGAGTTTCCTGTAGCTGGGGGCGGTGACTTCAAAGACAGGGTTCTATCATTTCTGAGGAGTGAGAGGAAGTAGTGGTTAGATTTGGAATGTCTAATTAGTCCCGACCCCAGGAAAGAGTGAGAGTTCTGAGTTAGTATTGTCTTTACCTTTCTGATGAATAAATGGAAAAATGTTCAGGTCCAAAATCCCAGCCATAGTAGGCTCCGCCTATTTTCTGGAATAACACCCACCCCTAAAGGGGAAGAGGAGTTTGAGGCTTGGGCAGAGCAGACCTCTCAGTTGTTAGATGAGTGGCAGTGCTCTGATGACGTAAAGCAACAGAGACTGGTTGGAAGTTTGACTGGGTGAGTGGTGAGAGCCCGTGTAATTGGAGGACTGGAAAATGCATTTGGCACAACAGGAAGCCAAATGGAACTCATGGCGGGGTTGCAGAACATGCATCAGGAGAAAGGGGGAGAAGCCTTCTGCCTACATCTTTCGTTTAGGGAGGCAGCTAAATTGCTTATGCACAGAGGGGCCATTCAGGCAGCTGAGGTGGATCAAAGAAATATAGAAAGTGTACACCACAATACAGGCCCCTCGGCCCACACTGCTGTGCCGAAAATGTATTTACTTTGGAAATTACCTTGGGTTACCCATAGCCCTTTGTTTTTCTAAGCTCAATATAGCTATCTAGAAGTCTGTTAAAAGATCCTATCATATCCGCCTCCATCACCATCGCCGGCAGCCCATTCTACGCACTCACCACTCTGCATAAAAACTTACCCCTGACATCTCCTCTGTACCTACTTCCAAGCATTTTTAAAACTATGCCCTCTCATGTTAGGCATTTCAACCCTGGGAAAAAGCCTCTGACTACCCACACGATCAATGCCTCTTATCATCTTATACACCTCTATCAGGTCATCTCTCATCCTCTGCCGTTCCAGGGAGAAAAGGCCGAGTTCACTCAACCTATTCTCATAAGGCATGCTCCCCAATCCAGGCAACATCCTTGCAAATCTCCTCTGCACCCTATCTATAGTTAACACATCCTTCCTGTAGTGAGGTGACCAGAACTGAGCACAGTACTCCAAGTGGGGTCTGATCAGGGTCCTATATAGCTGTAACATCAGCTTTTGGCTCTTAAACTCAATCCCATGGTTGATGAAGGCTAATGCACCGTATGCCTTCTTAACCACAGAGTCAACCTGCGTAGCAGTTTTAGTGCCCTAGGGACTCTTGACACCAAGATCCCTCTGATCCTCCACACTGTCAAGAGTCTTACAATTCTGTATTCTGCCATCATATTTGACCTACCAAAATGAACCACCTCACACTTATCTGGGTTGAACTCCATCTGCCACTTCTCAGCCCAGTTTTGCATCCTATTGATGTCCTGCTGCTGATGTCCTCTGATAGCCCTCCACACGATCCACAACACCTCCAACCTTTGTGTCATCAACAAATTTACTAACCCATCCCTCCAATAACTCATCCAGGTCATTTATAAAAATCACGACGAGAAGGGGTCCCAGAACAGATCCCTGAGGCACAGCACTGGTCACCAACCTCATGGAATATGACCCGTCTACAATCACTCTTTGCCTTCTGTGAGCAAGCCAATTCTGGATCCACAAAGCAATGTCCCCTTGGATCCCATGCTTCTTTACTTTCTCATTAAGTCTTGCATGGGGTACCTTATCAAATGCCTTGCTGAAATCCATATACACTACATCTTCTGCTCTACCTTCATCAATGTCACATCCTCAGAGAATTCAATCAGGCTCGTAAGATGCATCCTGCTTTTGACAAAGCTATGCTGACTATTCCTAACCATATTATGCCTCTCCAAATGTTCATAAATCCTGCCTCTCAGGATCTTCTCCATCAACTTACCAACCACTGAGGTAAGACTCACTGGTCTATAATTTCCTGGGCTATCTCTACTCCCCTTCTTGAATAATGGAACAACATCTGCGACCCTCCAATCCTCCGGAACCTCTCCCATCCCCATTGATGATGCAAAGATCATTGAAAGAGGCTCAGCAATCTCCTCCCTCGCCTCCCACAGTAGTTTGGGTTATATCTCATCTGGTTCCGGTGACTTATCCAACTTCATGTTTTCCAAAAGCTCAAACACATCCTCTTTCTTAATGTCTATATGCTCAAGCTTTTCAACCTACTGTAAGTCATCCCTACAATCATGTAGTGAATACTGAAGCAAAGTATTCATTAAATATCTCTCCAATCTCCTCTGGTTCCATACACTTCTCCACTGTCACACTTGATTGTTCCTATTCTCTGATGTCTTATCCTCTTGCTCTTCACATACTTGTAGAATGCCTTGGGGTTTTCCTCAATCCTGCTCGCCAAGGCCTTCTCATTGCCCATTCTGGCTCTCATAATTTTATTCTTAAGCTACTTCCTGCTAGCCTTATAATCTTCTAGATCTCTATCATTACCTTGTTTTTTGAACCTTTCGTAAGCTTTTCTTTTCAACTAGATTTTCAATAGCCTTAGTATACCATGGATCCTCTATCCAACCATCCTTTCCCTGTCTCATCGGAATATACCTATGCAGAACGCCTCGCAAATATCCCCTGAATATCTGCCACATTTTTGCCTTACATTTCCCTGAGAACATCTGTTCCCAATTTATGCTTCCAAGTTCCTGCCTGAAAGCTTCATATTTCCCCTACTCAAATTAAATGCTTTCCTAACTTATCTGTTCCTATCCCTCTCCAGTGCTATGGTAAAGGAGATAGAATTGTGATCATGATCTCCAAAATGTTCTCCCACTGAGAGATCCGACACCTGACCAGGTTCATTTTCCAATATCAGATCAAGTACAGCCTCTCCTCTTATAGGGTTACTGACATATTGTGTCAGGAAACCTTCAGCACTGCACTGTGGGCAAAGGGCCTGTACTGTGCTGTAGGTGTTCTACGCTTCCAAGACTTCTGTTAGCTATGTTGGGCACAGTTTCCTTTATGGAGTAGCTACAGATCTGTCTAAGATAGAGACAGTGACCACTTGGCCAAGACCCCAGACTGAGCACTTCACACTTGTTCCTCGGGTTTTGTGGTTACTATCGGAGTTTTGTGAAGGGCTATGTGAAAGCGAGTCACCCTTTGAATCAGCTTCTGTGTCATTACCCTCCCTTGGGGAAGAAGGAGTGGGACAAAAGGAGAGGTGGGTAAAGAGTACTTTAGCCCTTCAGAGCCTTTTGGACAGAGGTGGGACGCCAAGTGTGAAGAGGCCTCTCAATCTGTGAAGGAGATGCTGACCCAGGCACTTGTGCTGGCCTTTGTAGACCGATTGCCATCTGCACTGCATATAGATGCCAGCAGAGATGGCTAGGAGTGTCCTGTATCAGGATCAGGGCACAGGGTTGAGACCTGTTGCATTTGTAAGCCAGAGTTTGTTGAAATGGGCTGTGGCATACAAGATGAGTGACTACCTCTATGGTGCCAAGTCGAGATGAGGACAGACAAGAATCCCTTAACTTGTATCCTGATCTCAGTGAAACTGGATGAGGGTGCACTGGGAAAGAAAAGAGCAGCAGGTACCAGGCTCACCGGAGTACTTTTGTGGATGAGGCAGATGGGGCTCTTGGACAGGAGGAGTGAGCAAGAATGCGGTGGGCGGGGCAGAAGATGCAGTCTCAGAATGTTGATGGGAATTCTGGGACAGCTGGAGTTACTGAGTCTGGGCCACTACATCAGTGACATTGGCAGAAAGAGACTCCACTGCCCTGCACACAGAGTCCAGCTGGCTCTGGGGTCTCCCCAGCATCACTCCCTGTTGTTCCAGGGTAGCTCTCAGACAACCAGGGTCTGCCAAACCCATTCTGGCTAGATTGTATTGTCAGGGCACTGGAGCAGGGATCCAATCACAGACCCAGTACTAACAGAGTAACAAATCCCAACATGCAAACAAAGTCAGCGTCAAAGTTCAAGCTGAGATCAAATCATCCAGAGAAATCCAAAAACCAGAATCGAGAAACAGGCAGAGTCAACAGACAGACATGCTGGCCAGGCTCAGGAAAATGCACTGGCACAATCTGGCAATAAATAAGTGAAAACACAGGACTGAGATACACTGAGCAATAACCAGCGAGGCAGATGATAGGTGGAGCACAATGAGACACAGGTGGCAGCAATACAGGTAATAATGAGAAACAGATGAGAGACAGAGTACTCAGTAATACAGGGGCCGGAGTAGAGCAGGAGCGGGGACAGGAGCACATGGCAACACAAAACCAGAGACTGACGGCTGGGGGGATACACACAAAAAGTCAGTGTTCAACTGGAGGTACTGACAGTACCCTCCTGCCCCCCTCATGGACGCTCCTGGTGTCATGGCAGGTAGAGTTGGGTGTTGGCGATGAAAGTCCCTGATGAGAGAGGGGTCCAGAATGTTACAGGTGGAGACCCAACACCTCTCCTCAGGACCATAGCCCTCCCACTCCACAAGGTACTGGAGGCCACGGCCCTGGCGATGAACCTCCAGCAGTTGACGCACCGTGAAGGCCTCTGACCCATCAATGAGCTGTGGGGGAGGGGTGGCTCATGAAAGGCTTGATGAGGGACACATGGAAGGTAGGATGAGTGTGGCTGAGAGTGGAGGGGAGCTCGACATGGACGGCAGCAGGGCTGATGACTTTAGCAATGGGAAAGGGGCCGATGAAGTTAAGGACGAGCTTGGAGGAATCTACTTTGAGGGGCAGGTCTCGAGTTGAAAGCCATACACGCTGTCCCTGGCGGGAACGTGGGGTCATTGAGTGATAGTGGTCAGCTTGATGCTTGATCCTAGCAGAGGCATGGAGAAAGGCAGAGCAAGTGTGCATCCACGTCCACTGACAACGGTGGATGAATGCCTCAGCAGATAGAACGCCAACCTCCTCCTCCTGGGCAGGAATCAGTGGAGGCTGGTAGTCCAGGCAGTTCAAAGAGATTGTGGGATGGGTGGTAGGGATCCTCAGTAATACTTCAGGCCCTTTGTCTGCATCATCCATGGTAAGTGTCACAAATAGTGGAGAGGGAGGCCTCAGTGATCCTGGTGATGGGTTTTATTGTCCTCTGTATGGTCGTACAGTCTGATGCTTTGCAGCTTCTGTACCACACCATGATGCAGGATGACAAAGCTCTCCTGTGGTGTTCCCGTAGAAAGCTGATAGGGTGAAGACTTGCACTCCTCAATCTCTGCTCTGCCTAGTTGACTAATGAAGAAGTGTTGTAGATCAAGGTTAGATAGTTGTTATGCTCACACCAAGGAACTTTTACTCTTCATGTTCTCCATGTCAGACCCATTAATGAGCAATGGAGAAGGGTCGATCTGCACCTTCCTGAAGTCCACAGTCATCTCTTTTGTGTTGTTCACACTGAGCTTCAGATTGTTATTCTCATATTATTTGACAGGCCTTTCACCCTCCTCTCTGCGTGCCAACTCACCACTGTTGTTGATGGGGCCAGCCACATCAGTGAACTTGATGATGGGGTTTGAGCTGGATCTGGCAGTACATTTGTGATTCAGTAGTGTGGACAGCAGTGGACTGAGCACACAGCCCTGGTGGGGGGGTGTATGAGTGCTCTGCAAAATGGAGCTTGAGATGTTGCTGCCAACTTGGACTGACTGGGGTTTTTACATCAAGAAGTCAAGGATTCCGTTACATAGAAGGACAGTTTACCCACCAGCCTCTGAGAGATGATCATGTTACAAGCCAAGCTGCAGTCGATGAACATCCTGGTGTAAAGGCATTGTTTTCTAGGTGGGACAAGATGGAGTAGAGGGCTAGGGCTATGGCATCAGCAGTGGACTGGATTGAGCGGTAGGTGAACTGGAAAGGGTCTAATATAGTGGGAAGGTGGAATTTTATATGACCCATTAACAACTGCTCAAAGTACTTGAAGCTTGTAGGGACGGTGGGCTGTTTTAAACAGATATTAAAGATATCTGTTAAGACCTCTGTTAACTAGGCCACGCAGTCCCTCAGCACCTGACTGAGAATGTTGTAGGGCCCTATGGCTTTGATTCGGTTTACCCTGGCTAAGTCCTCCTCACCTTGGCTGCGGTCAGAGAGAGTGCCTGCTCCTCAGGTGGAGAAGGGGCTTTCTTCAATGTCATTGATAATAGACAATAGACAATAGACAATATGGGCAGGAGTAGGCCATTTGGCCCTTCGAGCCAGCATCACCATTCACTGTGATCATGGCTGATCATCCACAATCAGTACCCCGTTCCTGCCGTCTCCCCATATCCCTTGACTCTGCTATCTTTAAAAGCTCTATCTAACTCTTTCTTGAAAGCATCCAGCGAATTGGCCTCCACTGCCTTCTGAGGCAGAGCATTCCATAGATCCACAACTCTCTGGGTGAAAAAGTTTTTCCTCAACTCCATTCTAAATGGCCTACCCCTTATTCTTAAACTGTGGCCTCTGGTTCTGGACTCCCCCAACATCGGAAACATGTTTCCTGCCTCTAGTGTGTCCAAACCCTTAATAATCTTATATGTTTCAATCAGATCCCCTCTCATCCTTTTAAATTCCAGTGTATACAAGCCCGGTTGCTCCAATCTTTCAACATATTTCAGTCCCGCCATTCCGGGAATCAACCTCATGAACCTACGCTGCACTCCCTCAATGGCAAGAATGTCCTTCCTTAAATTTAGAGACCAAAACTGCACACAATACTCCAGGCGGGATCTCATCAGGGCCCTGTACAACTGCAGAAGGACCTCTTTACTCCTATACTCAACTCCCCTTGTTATGAAGGCCAACATGCCATCAGCTTTCTTTACTGCCTGCTGTACCTGCATGCTTACTTTTGATAGAAGACATTCAGCCTATCAGGAAGGAAGCATTCACTGTCATTGATGCGTAATCTGTTATTTACATACCTTGCTGCATGTGTTACGTGTCCATGGTGTGGCAAAGATGTCTGTGAATTTGCTTTGCCTTCCTGATGGCACATGAGAGAGCAGTTCTTGCTGGCCTATGCCCCGTTCTAAAGGCTGTGGTCTGATCCCTAAGCAGTGCAGGAACTTCTGCAGTCAACCATGGTTTGCCCTGGCAATGTAGTGTTTAATCGCAGCACTGTCCACAATGCATTTCCTATGTAGTCACACACTGACCTCACATATTCCTCAATGGTGACGTGATGATCCTAGGTCACAGCTCCAGTGTAGAGCTGGATCAAGGGTTCTTGACTTGTGGCTTAACCAGTTAGTTACCTAACTCATTTCACAGTGTGGTTGCTGAAGAGTCACTGCAGAATGTGTGATTAGATTAACACAAATAAATCAGAAATAAACTTCTAAAATGGGATTGTTTATTGCTGGGGGAACTGGGGTTATACACTCAGTAGCCAGTTTATTATGGCCACTGGGTGTGTGTTCATGGACTTCTGCCTTATTAATGAGAGAGGTCAGAGGAAAAGAACCGCTGTTTCACACTGACAGGAAGGTGACAGTAACTCAAATAACCATGCATAACCATAGTGGTGCGTGGAAGAGCATCTCTGATTGCGCAACGTGTCAAACCTTGAAGAGGATGACCTTCAGGTGCAGAAGACCACTCGGTGAATGCTTTATTAGATACAGGAGATGCCGAATAAAATGGCCACTTATTATACATCTTTAATGACCTGCAAGAAATCTCCTGACCAGAACTCTTTGCTGGCTGCTGGTAGAAAGCCTCTCCCTTTTCAGATCCTTTCTACACACTGTTCTTGAGACAGCAATGGTGCAGATGAGACGATCATACACGTCTTCTTGCCAAGAAGCTCTGGGAAAGTTCTGGACAAGGGGAAGTCGGGAGAGCACATCCCAGTAAACAGCTTCACGTTCCTGAATATCACTGTAGTGTTCTCGCTCAGGTGTAAGGGAACGCTGAACTAAACACCGAGGTAAACCGTAGTCAATGAAGACAGGATCGCAGTAAGATTAACCATTTACTGTTCACTCTTCCACATTAACGTATGGTGAAAACTGTTGATAAAACAATACAAAATGTATACAGTATTTGTTTCCTTCTTGATATCACATTTACATCGTAAATACTTGCAAAAGTAAAACTACAACAACTACATTACATTAAAGTGCAACATACAGTCAGAATCTACCTACGCCATTGACTGCTTTAAATACACTTCAACACAAACTATCCGCAACTCTTTAACTAACGAAAACATAAACCTTATCAACCATCATTACTTTTAACAGAATTAGCGTTAACATTTTTAATTCAACACATCGATTATCTCATGAACTTACAGCGTTGCTTCACTATGTTTCTAGTGCGTAGAAAGAAAACTTTTCTTGCGCTGATCCTGCACACGTGAGCCCCCTCCTTCCCGTTTCTCCAAACCGGTATTTTCCCACAAGATGCGGCGAAACCGGGTGTGACATCATCGCATGCCGCGATATATCACAGACAACGAATTTACCTTAAACAATCTTAACTTTAACTAGAAAATGCTAACAAACGAATTACTAAAGCGAAAATATTATAAACTAAACAAATGCCATAAAGGCAACACAGTCCCCGCTTGACCTTCGTAAGGTCACAATGAACATAATACAAAACTTCAGTCTCTAAATCAGTCCTTAGGTAGAAGTAGAATGACTTCTGTAACTAGCCTTTGGTAAATTTTCACATCCCCTTGGTCGGTAGTTTTCAACTCAACCTTCCTGACATGTCCATCCCTACTAGGGAATGTGGCAGTGATTCTGGCCATTGGCCAGCTGCTGCGGGCGATTTGCTTGTCCCTGAGCAGGGCTAAATCTCCAACTTGAATATTCCTGCAGGGTTCTGTCCACTTTTGTCTGTGTTGCAACAAAGGTAGATATTCCTGTCTCCAACGAGACCAGAACCGATTTGCTAGAGCCTGGACTTGTCTCCATTGCTTTGTGTACAAATCCTTATCAGAGAAGTCCCCTGGTGGAGGGAGAGCTCCTGCCTTCTGCATAAGGAGCATTGATGGTGAGAGTATGAAGGGATTTTCCGGGTCAGAAGACACAGGTAGGAGTGGTCGTGCATTTATAATGGCTGTGACCTCTGCCATTAATGTGCACAGTACCTCGTGGGTCAATCCGGTGCATTGCTGCATCTCAGGTTTCCTTTTCAGGGTTTTTTGCAAGGACGTGAACCGCTTGACTGCCTGCTCTTTGTTGTTTGGCAAGCACTGGCGTGGTTCTCTGAAAGGTAGTTGGGCGACCCAATTATTTGCTTCATCTCTGAAGAACTTGGTGTCCTTTGTTTTTAAGAAAATGGCGTCTTGAGCTGATGGAGCAAGTTTATTATCATGCTCAGTTTGAGCGAAGACTGACTGACCCAGCGTCTCGTCAGTTACTTTACATTCGTTAAAGCCTTGTCGTGCTTCCTTGATACACATGAAACTTGTGCAGGGTTGAAAAATTGAATGGCGGCCACTCTCTAGCACATTGGTCTTGAGTGTGTTAACCGTCGGTTTGTGTACATTGCCAGGGCACACCTCTCCTATCACCACCCAGCCCAGATCCAGGCGTTGGGCAAAGGGGGCGTTGTGTGGTCCATTGACCTGCTGCCTAACCTTGTGTACCCGGAGAACATCTCTTCCTAATAGCAGGAGTATTTCTGCTTCTGGATCCAGTTCTGGGATGTGTTTGGCGATGTGGTTGAGATGTGGCTGGTGTAGCACCACACTTGGCGTCGGGATCTCAGTGCGGTTATTCAAGATTTCATTGCACTCTAAGTGTGGAGCGAGACAGATGACGACTTTACCATCCAGGGACTCGAGCTGGAAGCCTTCTGCCTTCCTTCCATAAGTTTTCACGCTGCCTGAGCAAGTTCTAAGGTAGTATGGGAACTGATTACTCTCAATGTGGAACAAGTTAAAGAACTCTGGACTGACTAGTGAGCGATTGCTCTGATCGTCCAGAATTACATAGGCTTTGATGGACTTGTCTTTGGCTCCCCTAGGGTACACCTTAGTGAGGCAGATCTTTGAACAAGAACGGCTTGACTGAGCTTGACCGCAAACTTCTGTACAGCTCGAGCTGACAACAGTTGTCCTGGAGTGAGCCTTTCCCTCCCCGCCGTCCTGTTGTGGGGGTGAAGGAGCGTTGTCGGTTTGCGGTAACGGGCCGGGATGCATGGCCCCATCGTGAGTAGTGCTATTACATTCCGGGCACTTCACGGCGATCGTACACTCTCTAGCAAGGTGAGAGGTAGAGGAACAGCATTTAAAACATATTTTTTTCTCCTTGAGAAGGGCCAACCTCTCTTCAAGGGGTTTTTCCCTAAACGTTCTGCATTTTTTGAGGGAGTGGGGTTTGTTATGCAATGGACAATTCTTGCTAGGGTCGTTGTTAGTTGTAAAGGCTTCAGTCTTAAGCACTGAGACAGGTTTATTAATGTTGAAATTATTTGAAGTGGATTTATCTGGCTTGGTGTAAATTGTACTGCTTCCTGGACCCATGAGGCTAGGGTCGTTTCGCTTCTTCGCCTCCTTGCACACAAACCTAGTGAAATACTCAAAGGGAGGAAATCGACCATTGTGGTCTTCCTTGTACTCTGAGGCAACAGACACCCACCTTTCCTGCGGCCCAAATGGAAGTTTGTCCATGATTTGTCTAATCCTGTATGGAGTATCTTGGTATAATAGACCAGTTGAGTAGCCATATTCTTTGGCGCCTTGTATCTCCATGAGTAAATCTCCGAGCTCTCTTAACTTAGTGTGGTCCTTGGCTGACACCTTAGGAAAATTTTCCAGATGTCAGTATAGTGCCGCTTCAATAATTTCCGGGGCCTCATAGCCCTCCCGAAGTCTCTCCCATGCTTTGCTTAAGGCTAGCTTGGGGTTGTTGATGTTCACTGAACGTATGCATCTCACCAGTTCGCATGATTCTTTTCCCAGCCATTTCGCCATAAGATCCAACTCTTGGGTTGCTCTGAGCTGAACTCCATCGATAGTGTTGGTGAATGTGGAGTACCATGCACGGTAATTTTCAGGTTTATCGTCAAACTGATATAATCCTGAAGTGACGCGATCTCGTCGTGCTAAATACTGTGCCATGGGTTCAACTGCAAGTGGCATGCTGGCTGGGGGAATATGTCGGCGGGTATATGACTGAGGGCATACATCTGTTATGGAATTTGCTGTTCTGAATTCAGCCTTTGCCTCTCTTCTCGCCAAATCTGGTAAGTTTGGTGTCGAGAAGTATTTATCATCAGCCCTTTCATTCTTGAATTCATCGCGGAGTTGCAAGGGTAAATTGTCTTCCTCGGATGGATGTGATGCAATTGGGCCTCTCTGAGGCTCCTCATGAAATGGGGCGTTAGCGTATAAGTATGGAGAGGAAGAACGAATCTTCCAGTCTATTTGAGATCGGACATAGTCGCTTGTGCGTTCCAATCTGATCTTTTCTGAAGTAGATCTTACGTCAACCAGATCATGCATTTCTTCAACATTTTCTATTAACTCTGCTTCCACCCTGGCAGCTTCTGCTTCTCGGTGTAGCGTCAGCACTTCTAACTCTGATGCTATCCTTACCCTTTCCAACTGGTTTTTGGCTTCTCTGGCAGCCACTTCCATTTTCAATTTTGCTTCTTGTTCGGCGTAGAATACTCGCACCTTGGTGGCTTCTGCCTTAGCTCTTGCATGGGCAGCCTTACCTGATGATGCCCTACTGCTCCGAGCTCTGGATGGCAACGACTTGATGCTGGATCGAGTTGTCATTGCTGCACTTGAAACACCAGATAATGTCGCCTTTTCACTGTAGTGTTCTCGCTCAGGTGTAAGGGAACGCTGAACTAAACACCGAGGTAAACCGGAGTCAATGAAGACAGGATCGCAGTAAGATTAACCATTTACTGTTCACTCTTCCACATTAACGTATGGTGAAAACTGTTGATAAAACAATACAAAATATATACAGTATTTGTTTCCTTCTTGATATCACATTTACATCGTAAATACTTGCAAAAGTAAACTACAACAACTACATTACATTAAAGTGCAACATACAGTCAGAGTCTACCTACACCATTGACTGCTTTAAATACACTTCAACACAAACTATCCGCAACTCTTTAACTAACGAAAACATAAACCTTATCAACCATCATTACTTTTAACAGAATCAGCGTTAACATTTTTAATTCAACACATCGATTATCTCATGAACTTACAGCATTGCTTCACTATGTTTCTAGTGCGTAGAAAGAAAACTTTTCTTGCGCTGATCCTGCACACGTGAGCCCCCTCCTTCCCATTTCTCCAAACCGGTATTTTCCCACAAGACGCGGCAAAACCGGGTGTGACGTCATCGCATGCCGCAATATATCACAGACAACGAATTTACTTTAAACAATCTTAACTTTAACTAGAAAATGCTAACAAACGAATTACTAAAGCGAAAATATTATAAACTAAACAAATGCCATAAAGGCAACACAATCAACATCTCTGAATATCTATCCGGGGTGCAACATATTGATGCAGATATGAAGAAGGAATACCAGGAGCCACGTACAGGACCATAACAAACTGCAGAGGATTGCAAACTCAGCCAGTTCCATCATCAACACTAGTCTCCCCATCACTGAGTACTTCGAAAGTCAGCACCTCAAGCAGATGGCAGCATCATTATGAAGGACCCTCACGCCCTCTTCTCATTACTATCCTCAGGGAAGAGGCACACAAACCTGTTTCATCCTACCTGCCATCTGATTTCAGAACAAACCATAAGTGCTACCTTAACCTATGCTCTCTTTTTGAACGACTTGTTTATTTATTGAGATGCTGTGCAGAATAGGCCCTCCCGATCCTTTCAGCCACCCTGCCCAGCAATCCCCAATGTAATCCTAGCCTAGTCACGGGGTAACGTACAATAACCAATTAACCTACCAATTGGTACATCTTTTTGAACGGTGGGAGGACACCAGAGCACCCGGAGGAAATCAACGCAGTCATGGGGAGAACACATAACCTCCTTACAGGCAGTGACGGGAATTGAACCCGGGTGAAGCATTGTGCCAACTGCTACACTACCATGTTACCCCATTTAGATTGTGATCTATATGCTTTTGTAACTTGGAGTAATTTTGAACTTCGATTGCTTTCTCATACTTGAATCATTGTCATTTGCAATGCATGATGACACCATTCCATTCATGATATCTAAGCAGGCAAAAGTGCTGTGGAGTCCACTCCTTCTTATTTATGTATCAATCTATTTATTTCACATTACAGCACATTACCGGCCTTCCAGCTCAATAGTCCACCTATTTAACGGGACAATTTACAATGACCAATTAACCTATTACTGGTGTGTCTTTGGACAGCCAGCAGAGCCCAGAGCTCCTGGAGAAAATCCACACAGTTTATGGAGAGAAATTATGAAGTCCTTACAGATGGCGGCAGAATTGAACTTCAAACCTTGAACTCTGTAGGGCATCAGATACTTCTCTAGGTGGTGAAAGTTTCTGTCACCACCATTCTTACAGGCAGTGCACGTGTAGCTTGCCTCTCCCAATAATCCACTCCTTATTGCTTAATTTTTAACTTCTGTATAGTTTGACACAGGTTATAACATGCTGCAATTTATCAGTTCATGGCTACATATAGCAGATAGATTTTACATAGCTCTGAAACCATTTTATGTGAAACAAAAGCCAATGACTTAATAACTGTGCAAACATTCTTAGGGCACTCCCTTATCTTAGCCACAGTCAGTTTCATTATTCCATGAGGCCAGAAGAAGGTAATTCTCCTTATGAAGTATGCGTTTCAGCAAACTAATGCATCCAGTGTTAACTTACTGTTCTTGAGACTGGAAAACATAGGGAAAGTTCAGATTTCAGTGTAAAGTGTATTATCAGTATATATATATATATATATATGAGACACCACATGCAACTCTAAGATTCTTTTTCCTGCAGACATACTTAGCAAATCTATAGAACAGTAACTGTAAACAAGATCAATGGAGAACAAATTGCATAAATGTAAATATAAATAAATAACAATAAATAACAAACATGAAATAACAATATAACACAGTCCTTCAAGTGAGATCATCGATGTGGGAACACCAGAACACCAGAAAAAGAATGCATGCAGTTATTTCCTTTGTTCAAGAGCCTGATGATTGAAGGGTAGTGACTGTTCTTGAACCCGATGGAGCGAGTCCTGAGGCACCTGTACCTTCCACCTGATGGCAGCAGCGGGAAAAGAGCCTGGCCTATGGGGTGAGGATCTTTTTTGATGGAAAGAGGTTAGAAGATGTAAAAATGGGAAGAATGTTATAGTAATTTTTCCAAATGGGCAACTCTCCTGTGAATTGCAGTTTTTGCATTTTTATTAGGTGACAACTGGAAAAGCTACCTACTACTAAACATATCTTTACCAACCCCCACCGCATTCCACAGGGATCACTCCTTGCACAATTCCTTTGTCCATTCCTGCTTCCCCACTAATCTCCCTCCTGGCACTTCTCCCTGTAAGCAGTCTAAGTACTACGCCTGACCATACATATCCTGTCTCACCTCCATACAGGCCCCAAACTGACCTTCCAGTGAGGCCACAGGTTACCTGTGGATCGGCTGAGGTTGTCTACTGTGGTCAGTGTCAGTGTACGAGAAAGTTTGCAGATGCTGAACATCCAAGCAACAAACACAAAATAATGGAGGAACTCAACAGGCCAGGCAGCATTTATAGAAATGAACGTTTCAGGCCGAGACCCTTCATCAGGACTGATGATGTTCTTGATGCGGTCTCCCCTACATTTTTGAGACCCATCACAAGCTGGGGGACCACTTCGTCAAGCATCTCTGCTCCATCTGCCACACGTGGGACTTCCCGGTGGCCAGGCATTTTAATTCTAATTCCCATTCCTTTTCCCAAATGACGTTCTGTGACCTCCTCTTGTGCTTAGATGATGCTCCCATAGGGTGGAGGAACAACATCTTACATTCCATTTGGGCAGCATGAATACTGATTTCTCCTTCCATAAACAAATTTCCACCAACTGCCCTCTTCCTCCATTCCCCACTCTGACTTTTTAATCTCTTCACTCCTACCTATTACTTCCCCCAGGTCCCTTCTTCCTTCCCTTTCTCCTATGGTCCACTCTCCTTTCTTATCAGATTTGTTTTTCTCCAGTCCTTGACCTTTCCCACCCACCTGGCTTTATTTATCGTCTTTCTGCCAGCCTCCTTTCCTTGCCCCCACCGTTTTATTCTGACATCCACCCCCCCCCACCTTAGTTCTCGGTTTTGAAGAAGAGTCTCGGCCCAAAACGTTGACTGCTTAGTCATTTCCATAGATTAAGTCAAGTCAAGTCGCTTTTTATTATCATTTCGACCATAAACTGCTGGTACAGTACACAGTAAAAATGAAACAATGTTCCTCCAGGGCCATGGTGCTACATGAAACAGCACAAAAAACTACACTAGACTACGTGAGACAACACAAAAACTACACTGGACTACAGACCTACACAGGACTGCATAAAGTGCACAAAACAGTACAGGGTAGTACAATAATTAATTAATAAATAAATAACTAATAAACAAGACAATAGGCACAGTAGAGGACAAATTTCAATATAATAATAAATGATGTAGATGTCAGTCTAGACTCTGGGTATTGAGGAGTCTGATGGCTTGGGGGAAGAAACTGTTGCACAGTCTGGTCATGAGAGCCCGAATGCTTTGGTGTCTTTTCCCAGACACAGGAGGGAGAAGAGTTTGCATGAGGGGTGTGTGGGGCCCTTCACAATGCTGTTAGCTTTGCAGATGCAGCGTGTGGTGTAAATGTCTGTACTGACGGGAAGAGAGACCCTGATGATCTTCTCAGCTGACCTTACTATCGGCTGCAGGGTCTTGCGATCCCAGATGGTGCAATTCCCGAACCAGGCAGTGATGCAGCTGCTCAGGATGCTCTTGATACATCCTCTGCAGAATGTGGTGAGGATGGGTGGGTGGGAGGTAGACTTTTCTCAGCCTTCGCAGAAAGTAGAGACACTGCTTGACCTGCTGAGTCCCTCCAGCGTTTTAGAAAGCACACAGCATAATACAGGCCCTTTGGCCCACAAAGTTGTGCCAAACATTTCCCTTCCTTAGAACTACCTAGGCTTTACCCATAGCCCTCTATTTTTCTAAGCTCCATGTAGCCATCTGGGAGTCTCTTAAAAGACCCTATCATATCCGTCTCCACCACCGTCACCGGCAGCCCATTACACGCACTCACCACTCTCTGTGTAAAAAACTTACCCCTGACTTCTCCTCTGTACCTTCTTCCAAGCATTTTAAAACTGTGCCCTCTTGTGCTAGTTGTTTCAGCCCTGGGAAAAAGCCCCTGACTGTCCACACGATCAATGCATTTTGTGGATGCTGCAGCAAATATTTATTTATTGTCTGATCCAGCTGGTAGAGGTTGTTGGGTTGGAAGGTGTTGCCTAAGGGGTCTTGTTGAGTTGCAGTGGTGCATCCTGTAGATGGTACAATCTACGGCTCCTATGTGTAGGTGGTGGTGTGTGTGAATGATTGCGGATGGCAGGTTGCATGTGCTGTACGGTGTCAGGTTCCTGAGTGTCATTGGGGTTTCACTTATTCAGGCGAGTTGAGAGTGGACCACTGCTGGACTCTTTCCCCACACCGCTATATTTCCACCTCCTGTTTGATCCAAACCATTGACTCCCAATTTCCCTTCACTGATTTCTTTCTACTCCAGATTCCAGTTCCAAGGTGCCTTCATTTTTTGTGTGCGGTCTGGAGATGAAAAACTGTTGGATGGAGAAGCTGGCTGAAGTCAGCAAGGATGAGAGTTATTATCCCTGAGCTAAATGACATGAATTTGTCATCTTGTGACAGCACAACAGCAGAAATACATAGAATCATTGTAAATTACAAACAAAAAGAAATGATGATGAACATCTCTGATTGTCTATTTCTATGAAAGATGTGAAGCATTGGTATGGGAATTCCATCACCTCAATGCCCCTTCCAGGCCAGATAGCATCGTCCATATGGCCATATATCTCAATTCACTTTATCACCAGTGAATCAAAACCCTCCCAAAGCCAGAAGCATTTTGCAGTTATTCAATAATACAGTACCTTGTCATGGGCAGTTAATAGGCTTTTGCCATGGTTTCGAAAAGATTGCAAGGCAATTGCCCATGGGACATCTCGACACTGTTCTCCTCCCACAGTGAAAGAATAGAAATACAGATGTACAGAGAAATCTTCATGTCCTAATCAATTTATGCCCAAAAGTGCCCAAGCAAGTAGCCAGGGAGGTGAAGAAGATGCCATGGTTGGCGTCATTGAGAAGGGTAAGGAAGAGTAAGCAAGTCTTGTTGCAGCTGGTTAGGTTGTACTTTCAGTATTGTGTACAGTTCTGGTCTCCTCATTGCAAAAAAGATGCAGGGTGTTTGGAAAGAGTGCAGAAGAAGTTAATCATGTTGCTGCCTGGATTAGAGAGTATGAAGGAGAGAGAGGACGAGTACTTAATGTGAGGTGGGGCAGGGCGGGAAGGTGTTGGAATTTTCGATGAGATATGCAAGGTAATTATTTTATGCAGAGTGATAGGTGCCTGGTGCAGGCTTCTGAAGGGACAAAATGAATCAGATACAACAGTGATATTTAAGAGACTTAATTAAAGACACGAATACGCAGGGGTGGAGGAATATGGATAATGTACAAAGACAAGACATTTAGTTTAATTTGACATTGTGTTTGGCACAAACAGTGTGAGTAGAAAAGTTTGTTCCTGCACTGTACTGTTCTATGTTCTAAATACAATTCTAGTTATCAATTTGGAAAATAGAACTAGAATGTAGAACAGGACAGCACAGTACAGCCCTTCAGTACAGCACAGTACAGCCCTTCAGTACAGGACAGTACAGCACTTCGGTACAGGACAGCACAGTACAGCCCTTCAGTACAGGACAGTACAGCACTTCAGTACAGGACAGCACAGTACAAGCCCTTCAGTACAGGAAAGCACAGTACAAACCTTCAGTACAGGACAGCACAGTACAAGCCCTTCAGTACAGCACTGCACAGTACAAGCCCTTTAGTACAGGAGAGCACAGTACAGCCCTTCAGTACAGGACAGCACAATACAAGCCCTTCAGTACAGGACTGCACAGTACAAGCCCTTCAGTACAGGACAGCACAGTACAGTCATTCAGTACAGGACAGCACAGTACAAGCCCTTCAGTACAGGACTGCACAGTACAGTCCTTCAGTACAGGACAGCACAGTACAAGCCCTTCAGTACAGGACAATACAACCCTTCAGTACAGGACAGCACAGTACAAGCCCTTCAGTACAGGACAGCACAGTACAGCCCTTCAGTACAGGACAGCACAGTACAACCCTTCAGTACAGGACAGCACAGTACAAGCCCTCAGGACAGGACAGCACAGTACAAGCCCTTTAGTACAGGAGAGCCCAGTACAGTCTTTCAGAACAGGACAGCACAGCACAAGCCCTTCAGTACACGACAGCACAGTACAGCCCTTCAGTACAAGACAGCACAGTACAACCCTACAGTACAAGAGAGCACAGTACAGTCAATCAGTACAGGACAGCACAGCACAAGCCCTTCAGTACAGGACAGCACAATACAAGCCCTTCAGTACAGGAGAGCACAGTACAGCCCTTCAGTACAGGACAGCACAGTACAAGCCCTTCAGTACAGCACTGCACAGTACAAGCCCTTCAGTACAGGACAGCACAGTACAGTCGTTCAGTACAGGACAGCACAGTACAAGCCCTTCAGTACGGACAGCATAGTACAAGCCCTTCAGTACAGGACTGCACAGTATAGTCCTTCAGTAAAGGACAGCGCAGTACTAGCCCTTCAGTACAAGACAGCACAGTACAAGCCCTTCAGCACAGGTGAGCTCAGTACAGCCCTTCAATACAGGACAGCACAGCACAAGCCCTTCAATACACGACAGCACAGCACAAGCCCTTCAATACACGACAGCACAGTACAGCCCTTCAGTACAGGACAGCACAGTACAAGCCCTTCAGTACACGACAGCACAGTACAGCCCTTCAGTACAAGACAGCACAGTACAAGCCCTTCAGTACAGGAGAGCACAACACAGCCCTTCAGTACAAGACAGCACAGTACAGCCCTTCAGTACAGGAGAGCACAGTACAGCCCTTCAGTACAAGACAGCACAGTACAGCCCTTCAGTATAGGACAGCACAGCACAAGCCCTTCAATACACGACAGCACAGTACAAGCCCTTCAGTACAGGACAGCACAGTACAGTCATTCAGTACAGGACAGCACAGTACAAGCCCTTCAGTACAGGACTGCACAGTACAGTCCTTCAGTACAGGACAGCACAGTACAAGCCCTTCAGTACAAGACAGCACAGTACAAGCCCTTCAGTACAGGAGAGCACAACACAGCCCTTCAGTACAAGACAGCACAGTACAGCCATTCAGTACAGGACAGCACAGTACAAGCCCTTTAGTACAGGAGAGCACAGTACAGCCCTTCAGTACAGGACAGCACAGTACAAGCCCTCAGGACAGGACAGCACAGTACAAGCCCTTTAGTACAGGAGAGCCCAGTACAGTCCTTCAGTACAGGACAGCACAGCACAAGCCCTTCAGTACACGACAGCACAGTACAGCCCTTCAGTACAAGACAGCACAGAACAACCCTTCAGTACAAGAGAGCACAGTACAGTCAATCAGTACAGGACAGCACAGCACAAGCCCTTCAGTACGGACAGCACAGTACAAGCCCTTCAGTACAGGACAGTACAGTACAAGCCCTTCAGTACAGGAGAGCACAGTGCAGCCCTTCAGTACGGACAGCACAGCACAAGCCCTTCAGTACACGACAGAACAGTACAGCCTTTCAGTACAGGACAGCACAGTACAAGCCCTTCAGTACAGCACTGCACAGTACAAGCCCTTCAGTACAGGACAGCACAGTACAGTCGTACAGTACAGGACAGCACAGTACAAGCCCTTCAGTACGGACAGCACAGTACAAGCCCTTCAGTACAGGACTGCACAGTATAGTCCTTCAGTAAAGGACAGCACAGTACAAGCCCTTCAGTACAAGACAGCACAGTACAAGCCCTTCAGTACAGGAGAGCACAGTACAGCCCTTCAATACAGGACAGCACAGCACAAGCCCTTCAATACACGACAGCACAGTACAGCCCTTCAGTACAGGAGAGCACAGCACAGCCGTTCAGTACTAGACAGCACAGTACAAGCCCTTCAGTACAGGACAGCACAGTGCAAGCCCTTCAGTACATGACAGCACAGTACAGCCCTTCAGTACAAGACAGCACAGTACAGCCCTTCAGCACAAGACAGCTCAGTACAGCCCGTCAGTACAAGACAGCACAGTACAACCCTTCAGTACAGGACAGCACAGCACAAGCCCTTCAATACACGACAGCACAGTACAAGCCCTTCAGTACAGGACTGCACAGTACAGTCCTTCAGTACAGGACAGCACAGTACAAGCCCTTCAATACAGGACAGCACAGTACAGCCCTTCAGTACAGGACAGCACAGTACAAGCCCTTCAGTACACGACAGCACAGTACAGCCCTTCAGTACAAGACAACACAGTACAAGCACTTCAGTACAGGAGAGCACAACACAGCCCTTCAGTACAAGACAGCACAGTACATCCCTTCAGTACAGGAGAGCACAGTACAGCCCTTCAGTACAAGACAGCACAGTACAGCCCTTCAGTACAGGACAGCACAGTAGAAGCCCTTCAGTACAGGACAGCACAGTACAAGCCCTTCAGTACAGCACTGCACAGTACAGCCCTTCAGTACAGGACAGCACAGTACAACCCTTCAGTACAGGACAGCACAGTACAAGCCCACAGGACAGAACAGCACAGTACAAGCCCTTTAGTGCAGGAGAGCCCAGTACAGTCCTTCAGTACAGGACAGCACAGCACAAGCCCTTCAGTACACGACAGCACAGTACAGCCCTTCAGTACAGGACAGCACAGTACAAGCCCTTCAGTACAGCACTGCACAGTACAAGCCCTTCAGCACAGGACAGCACAGTACAGTCGTTCAGTACAGGACAGCACAGTACAAGCCCTTCAGTACAGGACTGCACAGTACAGTCCTTCAGTACAGGACAGCACAGTACAAGCCCTTCAGTACAGGACAGTACAGCACTTCGGTACAGGACAGCACAGTACAGCCCTTCAGTACAGGACAGTACAGCACTTCGGTACAGGACAGCACAGTACAGCTCTTCAGTACAGGACAGTACAGCACTTCGGTACAGGACAGCACAGTACAAGCCCTTCAGTACAGGAAAGCACAGTACAAACCTTCAGTAGAGGACAGCACAGTACAGCCCTTCAGTACAAGACAGCACAGTACAGCCCTTCAGTATAGGACAGCACAGCACAAGCCCTTCAATACACGACAGCACAGTACAAGCCCTTCAGTACAGGACTGCACAGTACAGTCCTTCAGTACAGGACAGCACAGTACAAGCCCTTCAGTACAAGACAGCACAGTACAAGCCCTTCAGTACAGGAGAGCACAACACAGCCCTTCAGTACAAGACAGCACAGTACAGCCATTCAGTACAGGACAGCACAGTACAAGCCCTTTAGTACAGGAGAGCACAGTACAGCCCTTCAGTACAGGACAGCACAGTACAAGCCCTCAGGACAGGACAGCACAGTACAAGCCCTTTAGTACAGGAGAGCCCAGTACAGTCCTTCAGTACAGGACAGCACAGCACAAGCCCTTCAGTACACGACAGCACAGTACAGCCCTTCAGTACAAGACAGCACAGAACAACCCTTCAGTACAAGAGAGCACAGTACAGTCAATCAGTACAGGACAGCACAGCACAAGCCCTTCAGTACGGACAGCACAGTACAAGCCCTTCAGTACAGGACAGTACAGTACAAGCCCTTCAGTACAGGAGAGCACAGTGCAGCCCTTCAGTACGGACAGCACAGCACAAGCCCTTCAGTACACGACAGAACAGTACAGCCTTTCAGTACAGGACAGCACAGTACAAGCCCTTCAGTACAGCACTGCACAGTACAAGCCCTTCAGTACAGGACAGCACAGTACAGTCGTACAGTACAGGACAGCACAGTACAAGCCCTTCAGTACGGACAGCACAGTACAAGCCCTTCAGTACAGGACTGCACAGTATAGTCCTTCAGTAAAGGACAGCACAGTACAAGCCCTTCAGTACAAGACAGCACAGTACAAGCCCTTCAGTACAGGAGAGCACAGTACAGCCCTTCAATACAGGACAGCACAGCACAAGCCCTTCAATACACGACAGCACAGTACAGCCCTTCAGTACAGGAGAGCACAGCACAGCCGTTCAGTACTAGACAGCACAGTACAAGCCCTTCAGTACAGGACAGCACAGTGCAAGCCCTTCAGTACATGACAGCACAGTACAGCCCTTCAGTACAAGACAGCACAGTACAGCCCTTCAGCACAAGACAGCTCAGTACAGCCCGTCAGTACAAGACAGCACAGTACAACCCTTCAGTACAGGACAGCACAGCACAAGCCCTTCAATACACGACAGCACAGTACAAGCCCTTCAGTACAGGACTGCACAGTACAGTCCTTCAGTACAGGACAGCACAGTACAAGCCCTTCAATACAGGACAGCACAGTACAGCCCTTCAGTACAGGACAGCACAGTACAAGCCCTTCAGTACACGACAGCACAGTACAGCCCTTCAGTACAAGACAGCACAGTACAAGCACTTCAGTACAGGAGAGCACAACACAGCCCTTCAGTACAAGACAGCACAGTACATCCCTTCAGTACAGGAGAGCACAGTACAGCCCTTCAGTACAAGACAGCACAGTACAGCCCTTCAGTACAGGACAGCACAGTAGAAGCCCTTCAGTACAGGACAGCACAGTACAAGCCCTTCAGTACAGCACTGCACAGTACAGCCCTTCAGTACAGGACAGCACAGTACAACCCTTCAGTACAGGACAGCACAGTACAAGCCCACAGGACAGAACAGCACAGTACAAGCCCTTTAGTGCAGGAGAGCCCAGTACAGTCCTTCAGTACAGGACAGCACAGCACAAGCCCTTCAGTACACGACAGCACAGTACAGCCCTTCAGTACAGGACAGCACAGTACAAGCCCTTCAGTACAGCATTGCACAGTACAAGCCCTTCAGCACAGGACAGCACAGTACAGTCGTTCAGTACAGGACAGCACAGTACAAGCCCTTCAGTACAGGACTGCACAGTACAGTCCTTCAGTACAGGACAGCACAGTACAAGCCCTTCAGTACAGGACAGTACAGCACTTCGGTACAGGACAGCACAGTACAGCCCTTCAGTACAGGACAGTACAGCACTTCGGTACAGGACAGCACAGTACAGCTCTTCAGTACAGGACAGTACAGCACTTCGGTACAGGACAGCACAGTACAAGCCCTTCAGTACAGGAAAGCACAGTACAAACCTTCAGTAGAGGACAGCACAGTACAAGCCCTTCAGTACAGGACAGCACAGTACAAGCCCTTTAGTACAGGAGAGCACAGTACAGCCCTTCAGTACAAGACAGCACAGTACAAGCCCTTCAGTACAGGACTGCACAGTACAAGCCCTTCAGTACAGGACAGCACAGTACAGTCATTCAGTACAGGACAGCACAGTACAAGCCCTTCAGTACAGGACTGCACAGTACAGTCCTTCAGTACAGGACAATACAGCCCTTCAGTACAGGACAGCACAATACAAGCCCTTCAGTACAGGACAGCACAGTACAGCCCTTCAGTACAGGA
This sequence comes from Hemitrygon akajei, assembly GCF_048418815.1. Taxonomy (NCBI): domain Eukaryota; kingdom Metazoa; phylum Chordata; class Chondrichthyes; order Myliobatiformes; family Dasyatidae; genus Hemitrygon; species Hemitrygon akajei. The sequence goes on along the minus strand of NC_133124.1, from coordinate 148,773,033 downwards.
CAGCACAGTACAACCTTTCAGTACAGGACAGCACAGTACAAGCCCTTTAGTACAGGAGAGCCCAGTACAGTCCTTCAGTACAGGACAGCACAGCACAAGCCCTTCAGTACACGACAGCACAGTACAGCCCTTCAGTACAGGACAGCACAGTACAGCCCTTCAGTACAGGACCGCACAGTACAAGCCTTTCAGTACAGGACTGCACAGTACAGCCCTTCAGTACAGGACAGCACAGTACAAGCCCTTCAGTACAGGACAGCACAGTACAGCACTTAAGTACGGACAGCACAGTACAAGCCCTTCAGTACAGTACTGCACAATACAAGCCCTTCAGTACAGGACTGCACAGTACAAGCCCTTCAGTACAGGACAGCACAGCACAGCCCTTTAGTACAGGACAGCACAGTACAAGCGCTTCAGTACAGGACAGCAAAGTACAGTCCTTCAGTACAGGACAACACAGTACAAGCCCTTCAGTACAGGACAGCACAGTGCAGTCCTTCAGTACGGACAGCAGAGTAGAAGCCTTCATTACAGGAGAGCACAGTACAGTCCTTCAGTACAGGACAGCACAGTACAACCCTTCAGTACAGGACTGCACAGTAGAAGCCTTTAAGTACAGGACAGCACAGTACAAGCCCGTCTGTACAGGACAGCACAGTACAAGCCTTTCAGTACAGGACAGCACAGTACAAGCCCTTCAGTACAGGAAAGCACAGTACAAACCTTCAGTAGAGGACAGCACAGTACAAGCCCTTCAGTACAGGACAGCACAGTACAAGCCCTTTAGTACAGGAGAGCACAGTACAGCCCTTCAGTACAGGACAGCACAGTACAAGCCCTTCAGTACAGCACTGCACAGTACAGCCCTTCAGTACAGGACAGCACTGCACAGTACAGCCCTTCAGTACAGGACAGCACAGCACAAGCCCTTCAATACACGACAGCACAGTAGAAGCCCTTCAGTACAAGACAGCACAGTACAAGCGCTTCAGTACAGGACAGCAAAGTACAGTCCTTCAGTACAGGACAGCACAGTACAAGCCCTTCAGTACAAGACAGCACAGTACAAGCCCTTCAGTACAGGAGAGCACAACACAGCCCTTCAGTACAAGACAGCACAGTACAGCCCTTCAGTACAGGACAGCACAGTACAAGCCCTTCAGTACAGGACTGCACAGTACAAGCGCTTCAGTACAGGACAATACAGCCCTTCAGTACAGGACAGCACAGTATAAGCCCTTCAGTACAGGACAGCACAGTACAGCCCTTCAGTACAGGACAGCACAGTACAACCCTTCAGTACAGGACAGCACAGTACAAGCCCTCAGGACAGGACAGCACAGTACAAGCCCTTTAGAACAGGAGAGCCCAGTACAGTCCTTCAGTACAGGACAGCACAGCACAAGCCCTTCAGTACACGACAGCACAGTACAGCCCTTCAGTACAAGACAGCACAGTACAACCCTTCAGTACAAGAGAGCACAGTACAGTCAATCAGTACAGGACAGCACAGCACAAGCCCTTCAGTACGGACAGCACAGTACAAGCCCTTCAGTACAGGACAGCACAATACAAGCCCTTCAGTACAGGAGAGCACAGTACAGCCCTTCAGTACAGGACAGCACAGTACAAGCACTTCAATACAGCACTGCACAGTACAAGCCCTTCAGTACAGGACAGCACAGTACAGTCGTTCAGTACAGGACTGCACAGTACAAGCCCTTCAGTACAGGACAGCACAGTACAGTCATTCAGTACAGGACAGCACAGTACAAGCCCTTCAGTACAGGACTGCACAGTACAGTCCTTCAGTACAGGACAGCACAGTACAAGCCCTTCAGTACAAGACAGCACAGTACAAGCCCTTCAGTAGAGGAGAGCACAACACAGCCCTTCAGTACAAGACAGCACAGTACAGCCCTTCAGTACAGGACAGCACAGTACAAGCCCTTTAGTACAGGAGAGCACAGTACAGCCCTTCAGTACAGGACAGCACAATACAAGCCCTTCAGTACAGGAGAGCACAGTACAGCCCTTCAGTACAGGACAGCACAGTACAAGCACTTCAGTACAGCACTGCACAGTACAAGCCCTTCAGTACAGGACAGCACAGTACAGTCGTTCAGTACAGGACAGCACAGTACAAGCCCTTCAGTACGGACAGCATAGTACAAGCCCTTCAGTACAGGACTGCACAGTATAGTCCTTCAGTAAAGGACAGCGCAGTACAAGCCCTTCAGTACAAGACAGCACAGTACAAGCCCTTCAGTACAGGAGAGCACAGTACAGCCCTTCAATACAGGACAGCACAGCACAAGCCCTTCAATACACGACAACACAGTACAGCCCTTCATTACAGGAGAGCACAGCACAGCCGTTCAGTACAAGACAGCACAGTACAAGCCCTTCAGTACAGGACAGCACAGTACAAGCCCTTCAGTACATGACAGCACAGTACAGCCCTTCAGTACAAGACAGCACAGTACAAGCCCTTTAGTACAGGACAGCACAGTACAGCCCTTCAGTACAAGACAGCTCAGTACAGCCCTTCATTTCAAGACAGCACAGTACAGCCCTTCAGTACTGGAGAGCACAGTACAGCCCTTCAGTACAAGACAGCACAGTACAGCCCTTCAGTACAGGAGAGCACAGCACAAGCCCTTCAATACACGACAGCACAGTACAAGCCCTTCAGTACAGGACAGCACAGTACAGTCATTCAGTACAGGACAGCACAGTACAAGCCCTTCAGTACAGGACTGCACAGTACAGTCCTTCAGTACAGGACAGCACAGTACAAGCCCTTCAGTACAAGACAGCACAGTACAAGCCCTTCAGTAGAGGAGAGCACAACACAGCCCTTCAGTACAAGACAGCACAGTACAGCCCTTCAGTACAGGACAGCACAGTACAAGCCCTTTAGTACAGGAGAGCACAGTACAGCCCTTCAGTACAGGACAGCACAGTACAAGCCCTTCAGTACAGGACTGCACAGTAGAAGCCCTTCAGTACAGGACAGCACAGTACAGTCATTCAGTACAGGACAGCACAGTATAAGCCCTTCAGTACAGGACTGCACAGTACAGTCCTTCAGTACAGGACAGCACAGTACAAGCCCTTCAGTACAGGACAATACAGCCGTTCAGTACAGGACAGCACAGTACAAGCCCTACAGTACAGGACAGCACAGTACAGCCCTTCAGTACAGGACAGCACAGTACAACCCTTCAGTACAAGACAGCACAGTACAAGCCCTTCAGTACAGGACTGCACAGTACAAGCCCGTCAGTACAGGACAGCACAGTACAGTCATTCAGTACAGGACAGCACAGTACAAGCCCTTCAATACAGGACTGCACAGTACAGTCCATCAGTACAGGACAGCACAGTACAAGCCCTTCAGTACAGGACAATACAGCCCTTCAGTACAGGACAGCACAGTACAAGCCCTTCAGTACAGGACAGCACAGTACAGCCCTTCAGTACAGGACAGCACAGTACAACCCTTCAGTACAGGACAGCACAGTACAAGCCCTCAGGACAGGACAGCAAAGTACAAGCCCTTTAGTACAGGAGAGCCCAGTACAGTCCTTCAGTACAGGACAGCACAGCACAAGCCCTTCAGTACACGACAGCACAGTACAGCCCTTCAGTACAAGACAGCACAGTACAACCCTTCAGTACAAGAGAGCACAGTACAGTCAATCAGTACAGGACAGCACAGCACAAGCCCTTCAGTACGGACAGCACAGTACAAGCCCTTCAGTACAGGACAGCACAGTACAAGCCCTTCAGTACAGGAGAGCACAGTACAGCCCTTCAGTACGGACAGCACAGCACAAGCCCTTCAGTACACGACAGAACAGTACAGCCTTTCAGTACAGGACAGCACAGTACAAGCCCTTCAGTACAGCACTGCACAGTACAAGCCCTTCAGTACAGGACAGCACAGTACAGTCGTTCAGTACAGGACAGCACAGTACAAGCCCTTCAGTACGGACAGCACAGTACAAGCCCTTCAGTACAGGACTGCACAGTATAGTCCTTCAGTAAAGGACAGCACAGTACAAGCCCTTCAGTACAAGACAGCACAGTACAAGCCCTTCAGTACAGGAGAGCACAGTACAGCCCTTCAATACAGGACAGCACAGCACAAGCCCTTCAATACACGACAGCACAGTACAGCCCTTCAGTACAGGAGAGCACAGCACAGCCGTTCAGTACAAGGCAGCACAGTAGAAGCCCTTCAGTACAGGACAGCACAGTACAGCCCTTCAGTACAAGACAGCTCAGTACAGCCCGTCAGTACAAGACAGCACAGTACAGCCCTTCAGTACAGGACAGCACAGCACAAGCCCTTCAATACACGACAGCACAGTACAGCCCTTCAGTACAGGACAGCACAGTACAAGCCCTTCAGTACACAACAGCACAGTACAGCCCTTCAGTACAAGACAGCACAGTACAAGCACTTCAGTACAGGAGAGCACAACACAGCCCTTCAGTACAAGACAGCACAGTACAGCCCTTCAGTACAGGAGAGCACAGTACAGCCCTTCAGTACAAGACAGCACAGTACAGCCCTTCAGTACAGGACAGCACAGCACAAGCCCTTCAATACACGACAGCACAGTACAAGCCCTTCAGTACAGGACAGCACAGTACAGTCATTCAGTACAGGACTGCACAGTACAGTCCTTCAGTACAGGACAGCACAGCACAAGCCCTTCAGTACGGACAGCACAGTACAAGCCCTTCAGTACAGGACAGCACAATACAAGCCCTTCAGTACAGGAGAGCACAGTACAGCCCTTCAGTACAGGACAGCACAGTACAAGCCCTTCAGTACAGCACTGCACAGTACAAGCCCTTCAGTACAGGACAGCACAGTACAGTCGTTCAGTACAGGACAGCACAGTACAAGCCCTTCAGTACGGACAGCATAGTACAAGCCCTTCAGTACAGGACTGCACAGTATAGTCCTTCAGTAAAGGACAGCGCAGTACTAGCCCTTCAGTACAAGACAGCACAGTACAAGCCCTTCAGTACAGGTGAGCTCAGTACAGCCCTTCAATACAGGACAGCACAGCACAAGCCCTTCAATACACGACAGCACAGTACAGCCCTTCAGTACAGGAGAGCACAGCACAGCCGTTCAGTACAAGACAGAACAGTACAAGCCCTTCAGTACAGGACAGCACAGTACAAGCCCTTCAGTACATGACAGCACAGTACAGCCCTTCAGTACAAGACAGCACAGTACAAGCCCTTCAGTACAGGACAGCACAGTACAGCCCTTCAGTACAAGACAGCACAGTACAGCCCTTCAGTACAGGACAGCACAGCACAAGCCCTTCAATACACGACAGCACAGTACAGCCCTTCAGTACAGGACAGCACAGTACAAGCCCTTCAGTACACGACAGCACAGTACAGCCCTTCAGTACAAGACAGCACAGTACAAGCCCTTCAGTATAGGAGAGCACAACACAGCCCTTCAGTACAAGACAGCACAGTACAGCCCTTCAGTACAGAAGAACACAGTACAGCCCTTCAGTACAAGACAGCACAGTACAGCCCTTCAGTACAGGACAGCACAGCACAAGCCCTTCAATACACGACAGCACAGTACAAGCCCTTCAGTACAGGACAGCACAGTACAGTCATTCAGTACAGGACAGCACAGTACAACCCTTCAGTACAGGACAGCACAGTACAAGCCCTCAGGACAGGACAGCAAAGTACAAGCCCTTTAGTACAGGAGAGCCCAGTACAGTCCTTCAGTACAGGACAGCACAGCACAAGCCCTTCAGTACACGACAGCACAGTACAGCCCTTCAGTACAAGACAGCACAGTACAACCCTTCAGTACAAGAGAGCACAGTACAGTCAATCAGTACAGGACAGCACAGCACAAGCCCTTCAGTACGGACAGCACAGTACAAGCCCTTCAGTACAGGACAGCACAGTACAAGCCCTTCAGTACAGGAGAGCACAGTACAGCCCTTCAGTACGGACAGCACAGCACAAGCCCTTCAGTACACGACAGAACAGTACAGCCTTTCAGTACAGGACAGCACAGTACAAGCCCTTCAGTACAGCACTGCACAGTACAAGCCCTTCAGTACAGGACAGCACAGTACAGTCGTTCAGTACAGGACAGCACAGTACAAGCCCTTCAGTACGGACAGCACAGTACAAGCCCTTCAGTACAGGACTGCACAGTATAGTCCTTCAGTAAAGGACAGCACAGTACAAGCCCTTCAGTACAAGACAGCACAGTACAAGCCCTTCAGTACAGGAGAGCACAGTACAGCCCTTCAATACAGGACAGCACAGCACAAGCCCTTCAATACACGACAGCACAGTACAGCCCTTCAGTACAGGAGAGCACAGCACAGCCGTTCAGTACAAGGCAGCACAGTAGAAGCCCTTCAGTACAGGACAGCACAGTACAGCCCTTCAGTACAAGACAGCTCAGTACAGCCCGTCAGTACAAGACAGCACAGTACAGCCCTTCAGTACAGGACAGCACAGCACAAGCCCTTCAATACACGACAGCACAGTACAGCCCTTCAGTACAGGACAGCACAGTACAAGCCCTTCAGTACACAACAGCACAGTACAGCCCTTCAGTACAAGACAGCACAGTACAAGCACTTCAGTACAGGAGAGCACAACACAGCCCTTCAGTACAAGACAGCACAGTACAGCCCTTCAGTACAGGAGAGCACAGTACAGCCCTTCAGTACAAGACAGCACAGTACAGCCCTTCAGTACAGGACAGCACAGCACAAGCCCTTCAATACACGACAGCACAGTACAAGCCCTTCAGTACAGGACAGCACAGTACAGTCATTCAGTACAGGACTGCACAGTACAGTCCTTCAGTACAGGACAGCACAGCACAAGCCCTTCAGTACGGACAGCACAGTACAAGCCCTTCAGTACAGGACAGCACAATACAAGCCCTTCAGTACAGGAGAGCACAGTACAGCCCTTCAGTACAGGACAGCACAGTACAAGCCCTTCAGTACAGCACTGCACAGTACAAGCCCTTCAGTACAGGACAGCACAGTACAGTCGTTCAGTACAGGACAGCACAGTACAAGCCCTTCAGTACGGACAGCATAGTACAAGCCCTTCAGTACAGGACTGCACAGTATAGTCCTTCAGTAAAGGACAGCGCAGTACTAGCCCTTCAGTACAAGACAGCACAGTACAAGCCCTTCAGTACAGGTGAGCTCAGTACAGCCCTTCAATACAGGACAGCACAGCACAAGCCCTTCAATACACGACAGCACAGTACAGCCCTTCAGTACAGGAGAGCACAGCACAGCCGTTCAGTACAAGACAGAACAGTACAAGCCCTTCAGTACAGGACAGCACAGTACAAGCCCTTCAGTACATGACAGCACAGTACAGCCCTTCAGTACAAGACAGCACAGTACAAGCCCTTCAGTACAGGACAGCACAGTACAGCCCTTCAGTACAAGACAGCACAGTACAGCCCTTCAGTACAGGACAGCACAGCACAAGCCCTTCAATACACGACAGCACAGTACAGCCCTTCAGTACAGGACAGCACAGTACAAGCCCTTCAGTACACGACAGCACAGTACAGCCCTTCAGTACAAGACAGCACAGTACAAGCCCTTCAGTATAGGAGAGCACAACACAGCCCTTCAGTACAAGACAGCACAGTACAGCCCTTCAGTACAGAAGAACACAGTACAGCCCTTCAGTACAAGACAGCACAGTACAGCCCTTCAGTACAGGACAGCACAGCACAAGCCCTTCAATACACGACAGCACAGTACAAGCCCTTCAGTACAGGACAGCACAGTACAGTCATTCAGTACAGGACAGCACAGTACAAGCCCTTCAGTACAGGACTGCACAGTACAGTCCTTCAGTACAGGACAGCACAGTACAAGCCCTTCAGTACAAGACAGCACAGTACAAGCCCTTCAGTACAGGAGAGCACAACACAGCCCTTCAGTACAAGACAGCACAGTACAGCCATTCAGTACAGGACAGCACAGTACAAGCCCTTTAGTACAGGAGAGCACAGTACAGCCCTTCAGTACAGGACAGCGCAGTACAAGCCCTCAGGACAGGACAGCACAGAACAAGCCCTTTAGTACAGGAGAGCCCAGTACAGTCCTTCAGTACAGGACAGCACAGCACAAGCCCTTCAGTACACGACAGCACAGTACAGCCCTTCAGTACAAGACAGCACAGAACAACCCTTCAGTACAAGAGAGCACAGTACAGTCAATCAGTACAGGACAGCACAGCACAAGCCCTTCAGTACGGACAGCACAGTACAAGCCCTTCAGTACAGGACAGTACAGTACAAGCCCTTCAGTACAGGAGAGCACAGTGCAGCCCTTCAGTACGGACAGCACAGCACAAGCCCTTCAGTACACGACAGAACAGTACAGCCTTTCAGTACAGGACAGCACAGTACAAGCCCTTCAGTACAGCACTGCACAGTACAAGCCCTTCAGTACAGGACAGCACAGTACAGTCGTTCAGTACAGGACAGCACAGTACAAGCCCTTCAGTACGGACAGCACAGTACAAGCCCTTCAGTACAGGACTGCACAGTATAGTCCTTCAGTAAAGGACAGCACAGTACAAGCCCTTCAGTACAAGACAGCACAGTACAAGCCCTTCAGTACAGGAGAGCACAGTACAGCCCTTCAATACAGGACAGCACAGCACAAGCCCTTCAATACACGACAGCACAGTACAGCCCTTCAGTACAGGAGAGCACAGCACAGCCGTTCAGTACTAGACAGCACAGTACAAGCCCTTCAGTACAGGACAGCACAGTGCAAGCCCTTCAGTACATGACAGCACAGTACAGCCCTTCAGTACAAGACAGCACAGTACAGCCCTTCAGCACAAGACAGCTCAGTACAGCCCGTCAGTACAAGACAGCACAGTACAACCCTTCAGTACAGGACAGCACAGCACAAGCCCTTCAATACACGACAGCACAGTACAAGCCCTTCAGTACAGGACTGCACAGTACAGTCCTTCAGTACAGGACAGCACAGTACAAGCCCTTCAATACAGGACAGCACAGTACAGCCCTTCAGTACAGGACAGCACAGTACAAGCCCTTCAGTACACGACAGCACAGTACAGCCCTTCAGTACAAGACAGCACAGTACAAGCACTTCAGTACAGGAGAGCACAACACAGCCCTTCAGTACAAGACAGCACAGTACATCCCTTCAGTACAGGAGAGCACAGTACAGCCCTTCAGTACAAGACAGCACAGTACAGCCCTTCAGTACAGGACAGCACAGTAGAAGCCCTTCAGTACAGGACAGCACAGTACAAGCCCTTCAGTACAGCACTGCACAGTACAGCCCTTCAGTACAGGACAGCACAGTACAACCCTTCAGTACAGGACAGCACAGTACAAGCCCACAGGACAGAACAGCACAGTACAAGCCCTTTAGTGCAGGAGACCCAGTACAGTCCTTCAGTACAGGACAGCACAGCACAAGCCCTTCAGTACACGACAGCACAGTACAGCCCTTCAGTACAGGACAGCACAGTACAAGCCCTTCAGTACAGCACTGCACAGTACAAGCCCTTCAGCACAGGACAGCACAGTACAGTCATTCAGTACAGGACAGCACAGTACAAGCCCTTCAGTACAGGACTGCACAGTACAGTCCTTCAGTACAGGACAGCACAGTACAAGCCCTTCAGTACAGGACAGTACAGCACTTCGGTACAGGACAGCACAGTACAGCCCTTCAGTACAGGACAGTACAGCACTTCGGTACAGGACAGCACAGTACAGCTCTTCAGTACAGGACAGTACAGCACTTCGGTACAGGACAGCACAGTACAAGCCCTTCAGTACAGGAAAGCACAGTACAAACCTTCAGTAGAGGACAGCACAGTACAAGCCCTTCAGTACAGGACAGCACAGTACAAGCCCTTTAGTACAGGAGAGCACAGTACAGCCCTTCAGTACAGGACAGCACAGTACAAGCCCTTCAGTACAGGACTGCACAGTACAAGCCCTTCAGTACAGGACAGCACAGTACAGTCATTCAGTACAGGACAGCACAGTACAAGCCATTCAGTACAGGACTGCACAGTACAGTCCTTCAGTACAGGACAGCACAGTACAAGCCCTTCAGTACAGGACAATACAGCCCTTCAGTACAGGACAGCACAATACAAGCCCTTCAGTACAGGACAGCACAGTACAGCCCTTCAGTACAGGACAGCACAGTACAACCTTTCAGTACAGGACAGCACAGTACAAGCCCTCAGGACCGGACAGCACAGTACAAGCCCTTTAGTACAGGAGAGCCCAGTACAGTCCTTCAGTACAGGACAGCACAGCACAAGCCCTTCAGTACACGACAGCACAGTACAGCCCTTCAGTACAGAAGAGCACAGTACAGCCCTTCAGTACAAGACAGCACAGTACAGCCCTTCAGTACAGGACAGCACAGCACAAGCCCTTCAATACACGACAGCACAGTACAAGCCCTTCAGTACAGGACAGCACAGTACAGTCATTCAGTACAGGACAGCACAGTACAAGCCCTTCAGTACAGGACTGCACAGTACAGTCCTTCAGTACAGGACAGCACAGTACAAGCCCTTCAGTACAAGACAGCACAGTACAAGCCCTTCAGTACAGGAGAGCACAACACAGCCCTTCAGTACAAGACAGCACAGTACAGCCATTCAGTACAGGACAGCACAGTACAAGCCCTTTAGTACAGGAGAGCACAGTACAGACCTTCAGTACAGGACAGCACAGTACAAGCCTTCAGGACAGGACAGCACAGTACAAGCCCTTTAGTACAGGAGAGCCCAGTACAGTCCTTCAGTACAGGACAGCACAGCACAAGCCCTTTAGTACACGACAGCACAGTACAGCCCTTCAGTACAGGACAGCACAGTACAGCCCTTCAGTACAGGACCGCACAGTACAAGCCTTTCAGTACAGGACTGCACAGTACAGCCCTTCAGTACAGGACAGCACAGTACAAGCCCTTCAGTACAGGACAGCACAGTAGAAGCCTTTCAGTACAGGACAGAACAGTACAGCCCTTCAATACAGGACAGCACAGCACAGCAGAGTACAGTACATTCCTTCTGTACAGGACAGCACAGTACAAGCCCTTCAGTACAGGACTGCACAGTACAGTCCTTCAGTACAGGACAGCACAGCACATCCCTTCAGTACGGACAGCACAGTAGAAGCCTTTCAGTACAGGACAGCACAGTACAAGCCCTTCAGTACAGGACTGCACAGTACAAGCCCTTCAGTACAGGACAGCACAGCACAGCCCTTCAGTACAAGACAGCACAGTACAAGCGCTTCAGTACAGGACAGCAAAGTACAGTCCTTCAGTACAGGACAACACAGTACAAGCCCTTCAGTACGGACAGCACAGTAGAAGCCTTTCAGTACAGAACTGCACAGTACAGTCCTTCAGTACAGGACAGCACAGCACAGCACTTAAGTACGGACAGCACAGTACAAGCCCTTCAGTACAGTACTGCACAATACAAGCCCTTCAGTACAGGACTGCACAGTACAAGCCCTTCAGTACAGGACAGCACAGCACAGCCCTTTAGTACAAGACAGCACAGTACAAGCGCTTCAGTACAGGACAGCAAAGTACAGTCCTTCAGTACAGGACAACACAGTACAAGCCCTTCAGTACAGGACAGCACAGTGCAGTCCTTCAGTACGGACAGCAGAGTAGAAGCCTTCATTACAGGAGAGCACAGTACAGTCCTTCAGTACAGGACAGCACAGTACAACCCTTCAGTACAGGACAGCACAGTAGAAGCCTTTAAGTACAGGACAGCACAGTACAAGCCCGTCTGTACAGGACAGCACAGTACAAGCCTTTCAGTACAGGGCAGCACAGCACTTCGGTACAGGACAGCACAGTACAAGCCCTTCAGTACAGGAAAGCACAGTACAAACCTTCAGTAGAGGACAGCACAGTACAAGCCCTTCAGTACAGGACAGCACAGTACAAGCCCTTTAGTACAGGTGAGCACAGTACAGCCCTTCAGTACAGGACAGCACAGTACAAGCCCTTCTGTACAGCACTGCACAGTACAGCCCTTCAGTACAGGACAGCACAGCACAAGCCTTTCAATACACGACAGCACAGTAGAAGCCCTTCAGTACAAGACAGCACAGTACAAGCGCTTCAGTACAGGACAGCAAAGTACAGTCCTTCAGTACAGGACAGCACAGTACAAGCCCTTCAGTACAAGACAGCACAGTACAAGCCCTTCAGTACAGGAGAGCACAACACAGCCCTTCAGTACAAGACAGCACAGTACAGCCCTTCAGTACAGGACAGCACAGTACAAGCCCTTCAGTACAGGACTGCACAGTACAAGCGCTTCAGTACAGGACAATACAGCCCTTCAGTACAGGACAGCACAGTATAAGCCCTTCAGTAGAGGACAGCACAGTACAGCCCTTCAGTACAGGACAGCACAGTACAACCCTTCAGTACAGGACAGCACAGTACAAGCCCTGAGGACAGGACAGCACAGTACAAGCCCTTTAGTACAGGAGAGCCCAGTACAGTCCTTCAGTACAGGAGAGCACAGCATAAGCCCTTCAGTACACGACAGCACAGTACAGCCCTTCAGTACAAGACAGCACAGTACAACCCTTCAGTACAAGAGAGCACAGTACAGTCAATCAGTACAGGACAGCACAGCACAAGCCCTTCAGTACGGACAGCACTGTACATGCCCTTCAGTACAGGACAGCACAATACAAGCCCTTCAGTACAGGAGAGCACAGTACAGCCCTTCAGTACAGGACAGCACAGTACAAGCACTCCAGTACAGCACTGCACAGTACAAGCCCTTCAGTACAGGACAGCACAGTACAGTCGTTCAGTACAGGACAGCACAGTACAAGCCCTTCAGTACGGACAGCATAGTACAAGCCCTTCAGTACAGGACTGCACAGTATAGTCCTTCAGTAAAGGACAGCGCAGTAGAAGCCCTTCAGTACAAGACAGCACAGTACAAGCCCTTCAGTACAGGAGAGCACAGTACAGCCCTTCAATACACGACAACACAGTACAGCCCTTCAGTACAGGAGAGCACAGCACAGCCGTTCAGTACAAGACAGCACAGTACAGCCCTTCAGTACAAGACAGCACAGTACAAGCCCTTCAGTACAGGACAGCACAGTACAGCCCTTCAGTACAAGACAGCTCAGTACAACCCTTCAGTACAAGACAGCACAGTACAGCCCTTCAGTACTGGAGAGCACAGTACAGCCCTTCAGTACAAGACAGAACAGTACAGCCCTTCAGTACAGGAGAGCACAGCACAAGCCCTTCAATACACGACAGCACAGTACAAGCCCTTCAGTACAGGACAGCACAGTACAGTCATTCAGTACAGGACAGCACAGTACAAGCCCTTCAGTACAGGACTGCACAGTACAGTCCTTCAGTACAGGACAGCACAGTACAAGCCCTTCAGTACAAGACAGCACAGTACAAGCCCTTCAGTAGAGGAGAGCACAACACAGCCCTTCAGTACAAGACAGCACAGTACAGCCCTTCAGTACAGGACAGCACAGTACAAGCCCTTTAGTACAGGAGAGCACAGTACAGCCCTTCAGTACCGGACAGCACAGTACAAGCCCTTCAGTACAGGACTGCACAGTAGAAGCCCTTCAGTACAGGACAGCACAGTACAGTCATTCAGTACAGGACAGCACAGTACAAGCCCTTCAGTACAGGACTGCACAGTACAGTCCTTCAGTACAGGACAGCACAGTACAAGCCCTTCAGTACAGGACAATACAGCCGTTCAGTACAGGACAGCACAGTACAAGCCCTTCAGTACAGGACAGCACAGTACAGCCCTTCAGTACAGGACAGCACAGTACAACCCTTCAGTACAAGACAGCACAGTACAAGCCCTTCAGTACAGGACTGCACAGTACAAGCCCGTCAGTACAGGACAGCACAGTACAGTCATTCAGTACAGGACAGCACAGTACAAGCCCTTCAATACAGGACTGCACAGTACAGTCCATCAGTACAGGACAGCACAGTACAAGCCCTTCAGTACAGGACAATACAGCCCTTCAGTACAGGACAGCACAGTACAAGCCCTTCAGTACAGGACAGCACAGTACAGCCCTTCAGTACAGGACTGCACAGTACAAGCCCTTCAGTACAGGACAGCACAGCACAGCCCTTCAGTACAAGACAGCACAGTACAAGCGCTTCAGTACAGGACAGCAAAGTACAGTCCTTCAGTACAGGACAACACAGTACAAGCCCTTCAGTACGGACAGCACAGTAGAAGCCTTTCAGTACAGAACTGCACAGTACAGTCCTTCAGTACAGGACAGCACAGCACAGCACTTAAGTACGGACAGCACAGTACAAGCCCTTCAGTACAGTACTGCACAATACAAGCCCTTCAGTACAGGACTGCACAGTACAAGCCCTTCAGTACAGGACAGCACAGCACAGCCCTTTAGTACAAGACAGCACAGTACAAGCGCTTCAGTACAGGACAGCAAAGTACAGTCCTTCAGTACAGGACAACACAGTACAAGCCCTTCAGTACAGGACAGCACAGTGCAGTCCTTCAGTACGGACAGCAGAGTACAACCCTTCAGTACAGGACAACACAGTACAAGCCTTCATTACAGGAGAGCACAGTACAGTCCTTCAGTACAGGACAGCACAGTACAACCCTTCAGTACAGGACAGCACAGTAGAAGCCTTTAAGTACAGGACAGCACAGTACAAGCCCGTCTGTACAGGACAGCACAGTACAAGCCTTTCAGTACAGGGCAGCACAGCACTTCGGTACAGGACAGCACAGTACAAGCCCTTCAGTACAGGAAAGCACAGTACAAACCTTCAGTAGAGGACAGCACAGTACAAGCCCTTCAGTACAGGACAGCACAGTACAAGCCCTTCTGTACAGCACTGCACAGTACAGCCCTTCAGTACAGGACAGCACAGCACAAGCCTTTCAATACACGACAGCACAGTAGAAGCCCTTCAGTACAAGACAGCACAGTACAAGCGCTTCAGTACAGGACAGCAAAGTACAGTCCTTCAGTACAGGACAGCACAGTACAAGCCCTTCAGTACAAGACAGCACAGTACAAGCCCTTCAGTACAGGAGAGCACAACACAGCCCTTCAGTACAAGACAGCACAGTACAGCCCTTCAGTACAGGACAGCACAGTACAAGCCCTTCAGTACAGGACTGCACAGTACAAGCGCTTCAGTACAGGACAATACAGCCCTTCAGTACAGGACAGCACAGTATAAGCCCTTCAGTACAGGACAGCACAGTACAGCCCTTCAGTACAGGACAGCACAGTACAACCCTTCAGTACAGGACAGCACAGTACAAGCCCTGAGGACAGGACAGCACAGTACAAGCCCTTTAGTACAGGAGAGCCCAGTACAGTCCTTCAGTACAGGAGAGCACAGCATAAGCCCTTCAGTACACGACAGCACAGTACAGCCCTTCAGTACAAGACAGCACAGTACAACCCTTCAGTACAAGAGAGCACAGTACAGTCAATCAGTACAGGACAGCACAGCACAAGCCCTTCAGTACGGACAGCACTGTACATGCCCTTCAGTACAGGACAGCACAATACAAGCCCTTCAGTACAGGAGAGCACAGTACAGCCCTTCAGTACAGGACAGCACAGTACAAGCACTCCAGTACAGCACTGCACAGTACAAGCCCTTCAGTACAGGACAGCACAGTACAGTCGTTCAGTACAGGACAGCACAGTACAAGCCCTTCAGTACGGACAGCATAGTACAAGCCCTTCAGTACAGGACTGCACAGTATAGTCCTTCAGTAAAGGACAGCGCAGTAGAAGCCCTTCAGTACAAGACAGCACAGTACAAGCCCTTCAGTACAGGAGAGCACAGTACAGCCCTTCAATACACGACAACACAGTACAGCCCTTCAGTACAGGAGAGCACAGCACAGCCGTTCAGTACAAGACAGCACAGTACAGCCCTTCAGTACAAGACAGCACAGTACAAGCCCTTCAGTACAGGACAGCACAGTACAGCCCTTCAGTACAAGACAGCTCAGTACAACCCTTCAGTACAAGACAGCACAGTACAGCCCTTCAGTACTGGAGAGCACAGTACAGCCCTTCAGTACAAGACAGAACAGTACAGCCCTTCAGTACAGGAGAGCACAGCACAAGCCCTTCAATACACGACAGCACAGTACAAGCCCTTCAGTACAGGACAGCACAGTACAGTCATTCAGTACAGGACAGCACAGTACAAGCCCTTCAGTACAGGACTGCACAGTACAGTCCTTCAGTACAGGACAGCACAGTACAAGCCCTTCAGTACAAGACAGCACAGTACAAGCCCTTCAGTAGAGGAGAGCACAACACAGCCCTTCAGTACAAGACAGCACAGTACAGCCCTTCAGTACAGGACAGCACAGTACAAGCCCTTTAGTACAGGAGAGCACAGTACAGCCCTTCAGTACCGGACAGCACAGTACAAGCCCTTCAGTACAGGACTGCACAGTAGAAGCCCTTCAGTACAGGACAGCACAGTACAGTCATTCAGTACAGGACAGCACAGTACAAGCCCTTCAGTACAGGACTGCACAGTACAGTCCTTCAGTACAGGACAGCACAGTACAAGCCCTTCAGTACAGGACAATACAGCCGTTCAGTACAGGACAGCACAGTACAAGCCCTTCAGTACAGGACAGCACAGTACAGCCCTTCAGTACAGGACAGCACAGTACAACCCTTCAGTACAAGACAGCACAGTACAAGCCCTTCAGTACAGGACTGCACAGTACAAGCCCGTCAGTACAGGACAGCACAGTACAGTCATTCAGTACAGGACAGCACAGTACAAGCCCTTCAATACAGGACTGCACAGTACAGTCCATCAGTACAGGACAGCACAGTACAAGCCCTTCAGTACAGGACAATACAGCCCTTCAGTACAGGACAGCACAGTACAAGCCCTTCAGTACAGGACAGCACAGTACAGCCCTTCAGTACAGGACAGCACAGTACAACCCTTCAGTACAGGACAGCACAGTACAAGCCCTCAGGATAGGACAGCAAAGTACAAGCCCTTTAGTACAGGAGAGCCCAGTACAGTCCTTCAGTACAGGACAGCACAGCACAAGCCCTTCAGTACACGACAGCACAGTACAGCCCTTCAGTACAAGACAGCACAGTACAACCCTTCAGTACAAGAGAGCACAGTACAGTCAATCAGTACAGGACAGCACAGCACAAGCCCTTCAGTACGGACAGCACAGTACAAGCCCTTCAGTACAGGACAGCACAGTACAAGCCCTTCAGTACAGGAGAGCACAGTACAGCCCTTCAGTACGGACAGCACAGCACAAGCCCTTCAGTACACGACAGAACAGTACAGCCTTTCAGTACAGGACAGCACAGTACAAGCCCTTCAGTACAGCACTGCACAGTACAAGCCCTTCAGTACAGGACAGCACAGTACAGTCGTTCAGTACAGGACAGCACAGTACAAGCCCTTCAGTACGGACAGCACAGTACAAGCCCTTCAGTACAGGACTGCACAGTACAGCCCTTCAGTACAGGACAGCACAGTACAAGCCCTTCAGTACAGCACTGCACAGTACAGCCCTTCAGTACAGGACAGCACAGCACAAGCCTTTCAATACACGACAGCACAGTAGAAGCCCTTCAGTACAAGACAGCACAGTACAAGCGCTTCAGTACAGGACAGCAAAGTACAGTCCTTCAGTACAGGACAGCACAGTACAAGCCCTTCAGTACAAGACAGCACAGTACAAGCCCTTCAGTACAGGAGAGCACAACACAGCCCTTCAGTACAAGACAGCACAGTACAGCCCTTCAGTACAGGACAGCACAGTACAAGCCCTTCAGTACAGGACTGCACAGTACAAGCGCTTCAGTACAGGACAATACAGCCCTTCAGTACAGGACAGCACAGTATAAGCCCTTCAGTACAGGACAGCACAGTACAGCCCTTCAGTACAGGACAGCACAGTACAACCCTTCAGTACAGGACAGCACAGTACAAGCCCTGAGGACAGGACAGCACAGTACAAGCCCTTTAGTACAGGAGAGCCCAGTACAAGCCCTTCAGTACAGGAAAGCACAGCACAAGCCCTTCAGTACACGACAGCACAGTACAGCCCTTCAGTACAAGACAGCACAGTACAACCCTTCAGTACAAGAGAGCACAGTACAGTCAATCAGTACAGGACAGCACAGCACAAGCCCTTCAGTACGGACAGCACAGTACATGCCCTTCAGTACAGGACAGCACAATACAAGCCCTTCAGTACAGGAGAGCACAGTACAGCCCTTCAGTACAGGACAGCACAGTACAAGCAGTTCAGTACAGCACTGCACAGTACAAGCCCTTCAGTACAGGACAGCACAGTACAGTCGTTCAGTACAGGACAGCACAGTACAAGCCCTTCAGTACGGACAGCATAGTACAAGCCCTTCAGTACAGGACTGCACAGTATAGTCCTTCAGTAAAGGACAGCGCAGTAGAAGCCCTTCAGTACAAGACAGCACAGTACAAGCCCTTCAGTACAGGACAGCACAGTACAAGCCCTTCAGTACATGACAGCACAGTACAGCCCTTCAGTACAAGACAGCACAGTACAAGCCCTTCAGTACAGGACAGCACAGTACAGCCCTTCAGTACAAGACAGCTCAGTACAACCCTCCAGTACAAGACAGCACAGTACAGCCCTTCAGTACTGGAGAGCACAGTACAGCCCTTCAGTACAAGACAGAACAGTACAGCCCTTCAGTACAGGAGAGCACAGCACAAGCCCTTCAATAAACGACAGCACAGTACAAGCCCTTCAGTACAGGACAGCACAGTACAGTCATTCAGTACAGGACAGCACAGTACAAGCCCTTCAGTACAGGACTGCACAGTACAGTCCTTCAGTACAGGACAGCACAGTACAAGCCCTTCAGTACAAGACAGCACAGTACAAGCCCTTCAGTAGAGGAGAGCACAACACAGCCCTTCAGTACAAGACAGCACAGTACAGCCCTTCAGTACAGGACAGCACAGTACAAGCCCTTTAGTACAGGAGAGCACAGTACAGCCCTTCAGTACAGGACAGCACAGTACAAGCCCTTCAGTACAGGACTGCACAGTAGAAGCCCTTCAGTACAGGACAGCACAGTACAGTCATTCAGTACAGGACAGCACAGTACAAGCCCTTCAGTACAGGACTGCACAGTACAGTCCTTCAGTACAGGACAGCACAGTACAAGCCCTTCAGTACAGGACAATACAGCCGTTCAGTACAGGACAGCACAGTACAAGCCCTTCAGTACAGGACAGCACAGTACAGCCCTTCAGTACAGGACAGCACAGTACAACCCTTCAGTACAAGACAGCACAGTACAAGCCCTTCAGTACAGGACTGCACAGTACAAGCCCGTCAGTACAGGACAGCACAGTACAGTCATTCAGTACAGGACAGCACAGTACAAGCCCTTCAATACAGGACTGCACAGTACAGTCCATCAGTACAGGACAGCACAGTACAAGCCCTTCAGTACAGGACAATACAGCCCTTCAGTACAGGACAGCACAGTACAAGCCCTTCAGTACAGGACAGCACAGTACAGCCCTTCAGAACAGGACAGCACAGTACAACCCTTCAGTACAGGACAGCACAGTACAAGCCCTCAGGACAGGACAGCAAAGTACAAGCCCTTTAGTACAGGAGAGCCCAGTACAGTCCTTCAGTACAGGACAGCACAGCACAAGCCCTTCAGTACACGACAGCACAGTACAGCCCTTCAGTACAAGACAGCACAGTACAACCCTTCAGTACAAGAGAGCACAGTACAGTCAATCAGTACAGGACAGCACAGCACAAGCCCTTCAGTACGGACAGCACAGTACAAGCCCTTCAGTACAGGACAGCACAGTACAAGCCCTTCAGTACAGGAGAGCACAGTACAGCCCTTCAGTACGGACAGCACAGCACAAGCCCTTCAGTACACGACAGAACAGTACAGCCTTTCAGTACAGGACAGCACAGTACAAGCCCTTCAGTACAGCACTGCACAGTACAAGCCCTTCAGTACAGGACAGCACAGTACAGTCGTTCAGTACAGGACAGCACAGTACAAGCCCTTCAGTACGGACAGCACAGTACAAGCCCTTCAGTACAGGACTGCACAGTATAGTCCTTCAGTAAAGGACAGCACAGTACAAGCCCTTCAGTACAAGACAGCACAGTACAAGCCCTTCAGTACAGGAGAGCACAGTACAGCCCTTCAATACAGGACAGCACAGCACAAGCCCTTCAATACACGACAGCACAGTACAGCCCTTCAGTACAGGAGAGCACAGCACAGCCGTTCAGTACAAGGCAGCACAGTAGAAGCCCTTCAGTACAGGACAGCACAGTACAGCCCTTCAGTACAAGACAGCTCAGTACAGCCCGTCAGTACAAGACAGCACAGTACAGCCCTTCAGTACAGGACAGAACAGCACAAGCCCTTCAATACACGACAGCACAGTACAGCCCTTCAGTACAGGACAGCACAGTACAAGCCCTTCAGTACACAACAGCACAGTACAGCCCTTCAGTACAAGACAGCACAGTACAAGCACTTCAGTACAGGAGAGCACAACACAGCCCTTCAGTACAAGACAGCACAGTACAGCCCTTCAGTACAGGAGAGCACAGTACAGCCCTTCAGTACAAGACAGCACAGTACAGCCCTTCAGTACAGGACAGCACAGCACAAGCCCTTCAATACACGACAGCACAGTACAAGCCCTTCAGTACAGGACAGCACAGTACAGTCATTCAGTACAGGACTGCACAGTACAGTCCTTCAGTACAGGACAGCACAGTACAAGCCCTTCAGTACAGGACTGCACAGTACAAGCCCTTCAGTACAGGACAGCACAGTACAGTCCTTCAGTACAGGACAGCACAGTACAAGCCCTTCAGTACAGGACTGCACATTACAAGCCCTTCAGTACAGGACAGCACAGTACAGTCATTCAGTACAGGACAGCACAGTACAAGCCCTTCAGTACAGGACTGCACAGTACAGTCCTTCAGTACAGGACAGCACAGTACAAGCCCTTCAGTACAGGACAATACAGCCCTGCAGTACAGGACAGCACAGTACAAGCCCTCAGGACAGAACAGCACAATACAAGCCCTTTAGTACAGGAGAGCCCAGTACAGTCCTTCAGTACAGGACAGCACAGCACAAGCCCTTCAGTACACGACAGCACAGTACAGCCCTTCAGTACAGGACAGCACAGTACAAGCCCTTCAGTACAGCACTGCACAGTACAAGCCCTTCAGCACAGGACAGCACAGTACAGTCGTTCAGTACAGGACAGCACAGTACAAGCCCTTCAGAACAGGACTGCACAGTACAGTCCTTCAGTACAGGACAGCACAGTACTAGCCCTTCAGTACGGACAGCACAGTACAAGCCCTTCAGTACAGGACAGCACAGTACAAGCCCTTCAGTACAGTAGAGCACAGTACAGCCCTTCAGTACGGACAGCACAGCACAAGCCCTTCTGTACACGACAGAACAGTACAGCCTTTCAGTACAGGACAGCACAGTACAAGCCCTTCAGTACAGCACTGCACAGTACAAGCCCTTCAGTACAGGACAGCACAGTACAGTCGTTCAGTACAGGACAGCACAGTACAAGCCCTTCAGTATGGACAGCACAGTACAAGCCCTTCAGTACAGGACTGCACAGTATAGTCCTTCAGTAAAGGACAGCACAGTACAAGCCCTTCAGTACAAGACAGCACAGTACAAGCCCTTCAGTACAGGAGAGCACAGTACAGCCCTTCAATACAGGACAGCACAGCACAAGCCCTTCAATACACGACAGCACAGTACAGTCCTTCAGTACAGGAGAGCACAGCACAGCCGTTCAGTACTAGGCAGCACAGTAGAAGCCCTTCAGTACAGGACAGCACAGTACAGCCCTTCAGTACAAGACAGCTCAGTACAGCCCGTCAGTACAAGACAGCACAGTACAGCCCTTCAGTACAGGACAGCACAGAACAAGCCCTTCAATACACGACAGCACAGTACAAGCCCTTCAGTACAGGACTGCACAGTACAAGCCCTTCAGTACAGGACAGCACAGTACAGTCGTTCAGTACAGGACAGCACAGTACAAGCCCTTCAGTACGGACAGCATAGTACAAGCCCTTCAGTACAGGACTGCACAGTATAGTCCTTCAGTAAAGGACAGCGCAGTACAAGCCCTTCAGTACAAGACAGCACAGTACAAGCCCTTCAGTACAGGAGAGCACAGTACAGCCCTTCAATACAGGACAGCACAGCACAAGCCCTTCAATACACGACAACACAGTACAGCCCTTCAGTACAGGAGAGCACAGCACAGCCGTTCAGTACAAGACAGCACAGTACAAGCCCTTCAGTACAGGACAGCACAGTACAAGCCCTTCAGTACATGACAGCACAGTACAGCCCTTCAGTACAAGACAGCACAGTACAAGCCCTTCAGTACAGGACAGCACAGTACAGCCCTTCAGTACAAGACAGCTCAGTACAACCCTTCAGTACAAGACAGCACAGTACAGCCCTTCAGTACTGGAGAGCACAGTACAGCCCTTCAGTACAAGACAGCACAGTACAGCCCTTCAGTACAGGAGAGCACAGCACAAGCCCTTCAATACACGACAGCACAGTACAAGCCCTTCAGTACAGGACAGCACAGTACAGTCCTTCAGTACAGGACAGCACAGTACAAGCCCTTCAGTACAAGACAGCACAGTACAAGCCCTTCAGTAGAGGAGAGCACAACACAGCCCTTCAGTACAAGACAGCACAGTACAGCCCTTCAGTACAGGACAGCACAGTACAAGCCCTTTAGTACAGGAGAGCACAGTACAGCCCTTCAGTACAGGACAGCACAGTACAAGCCCTTCAGTACAGGACTGCACAGTAGAAGCCCTTCAGTACAGGACAGCACAGTACAGTCATTCAGTACAGGACAGCACAGTACAAGCCCTTCAGTACAGGACTGCACAGTACAGTCCTTCAGTACAGGACAGCACAGTACAAGCCCTTCAGTACAGGACAATACAGCCGTTCAGTACAGGACAGCACAGTACAAGCCCTTCAGTACAGGACAGCACAGTACAGCCCTTCAGTACAGGACAGCACAGTACAACCCTTCAGAACAAGACAGCACAGTACAAGCCCTTCAGTACAGGACTGCACAGTACAAGCCCGTCAGTACAGGACAGCACAGTACAGTCATTCAGTACAGGACAGCACAGTACAAGCCCTTCAATACAGGACTGCACAGTACAGTCCATCAGTACAGGACAGCACAGTACAAGCCCTTCAGTACAGGACAATACAGCCCTTCAGTACAGGACAGCACAGTACAAGCCCTGCAGTACAGGACAGCACAGTACAGCCCTTCAGTACAGGACAGCACAGTACAACCCTTCAGTACAGGACAGCACAGTACAAGCCCTCAGGACAGGACAGCAAAGTACAAGCCCTTTAGTACAGGAGAGCCCAGTACAGTCCTTCAGTACAGGACAGCACAGCACAAGCCCTTCAGTACACGACAGCACAGTACAGCCCTTCAGTACAAGACAGCACAGTACAACCCTTCAGTACAAGAGAGCACAGTACAGTCAATCAGTACAGGACAGCACAGCACAAGCCCTTCAGTACGGACAGCACAGTACAAGCCCTTCAGTACAGGACAGCACAGTACAAGCCCTTCAGTACAGGAGAGCACAGTACAGCCCTTCAGTACGGACAGCACAGCACAAGCCCTTCAGTACACGACAGAACAGTACAGCCTTTCAGTACAGGACAGCACAGTAGAAGCCCTTCAGTACAGCACTGCACAGTACAAGCCCTTCAGTACAGGACAGCACAGTACAGTCGTTCAGTACAGGACAGCACAGTACAAGCCCTTCAGTACGGACAGCACAGTACAAGCCCTTCAGTACAGGACTGCACAGTATAGTCCTTCAGTAAAGGACAGCACAGTACAAGCCCTTCAGTACAAGACAGCACAGTACAAGCCCTTCAGTACAGGAGAGCACAGTACAGCCCTTCAATACAGGACAGCACAGCACAAGCCCTTCAATACACGACAGCACAGTACAGCCCTTCAGTACAGGAGAGCACAGCACAGCCGTTCAGTACAAGGCAGCACAGTACAAGCCCTTCAGTACAGGACAGCACAGTACAGCCCTTCAGTACAAGACAGCTCAGTACAGCCCGTCAGTACAAGACAGCACAGTACAGCCCTTCAGTACAGGACAGCACAGCACAAGCCCTTCAATACACGACAGCACAGTACAGCCCTTCAGTACAGGACAGCACAGTACAAGCCCTTCAGTACACAACAGCACAGTACAGCCCTTCAGTACAAGACAGCACAGTACAAGCACTTCAGTACAGGAGAGCACAACACAGCCCTTCAGTACAAGACAGCACAGTACAGCCCTTCAGTACAGGAGAGCACAGTACAGCCCTTCAGTACAAGACAGCACAGTACAGCCCTTCAGTACAGGACAGCACAGCACAAGCCCTTCAATACACGACAGCACAGTACAAGCCCTTCAGTACAGGACAGCACAGTACAGTCATTCAGTACAGGACTGCACAGTACAGTCGTTCAGTACAGGACAGCACAGTACAAGCCCTTCAGTACAGGACTGCACAGTACAAGCCCTTCAGTACAGGACAGCACAGTACAGTCCTTCAGTACAGGACAGCACAGTACAAGCCCTTCAGTACAGGACTGCACAGTACAAGCCCTTCAGTACAGGACAGCACAGTACAGTCATTCAGTACAGGACAGCACAGTACAAGCCCTTCAGTACAGGACTGCACAGTACAGTCCTTCAGTACAGGACAGCACAGTACAAGCCCTTCAGTACAGGACAATACAGCCCTGCAGTACAGGACAGCACAGTACAGTCCTTCAGTACAGGACAGCACAGCACAAGCCCTTCAGTACACGACAGCACAGTACAGCCCTTCATTACAGGACAGCACAGTACAAGCCCTTCAGTACAGCACTGCACAGTACAAGCCCTTCAGCACAGGACAGCACAGTACAGTCGTTCAGTACAGTACAGCACAGTACAAGCCCTTCAGAACAGGACTGCACAGTACAGTCCTTCAGTACAGGACAGCACAGTACTAGCCCTTCAGTACGGACAGCACAGTACAAGCCCTTCAGTACAGGACAGCACAGTACAAGCCCTTCAGTACAGTAGAGCACAGTACAGCCCTTCAGTACGGACAGCACAGCACAAGCCCTTCTGTACACGACAGAACAGTACAGCCTTTCAGTACAGGACAGCACAGTACAAGCCCTTCAGTACAGCACTGCACAGTACAAGCCCTTCAGTACAGGACAGCACAGTACAGTCGTTCAGTACAGGACAGCACAGTACAAGCCCTTCAGTACGGACAGCACAGTACAAGCCCTTCAGTACAGGACTGCACAGTATAGTCCTTCAGTAAAGGACAGCACAGTACAAGCCCTTCAGTACAAGACAGCACAGTACAAGCCCTTCAGTACAGGAGAGCACAGTACAGCCCTTCAATACAGGACAGCACAGCACAAGCCCTTCAATACACGACAGCACAGTACAGTCCTTCAGTACAGG
The DNA here is from genome assembly GCF_048418815.1 of Hemitrygon akajei. Lineage (NCBI taxonomy): Eukaryota > Metazoa > Chordata > Chondrichthyes > Myliobatiformes > Dasyatidae > Hemitrygon > Hemitrygon akajei. The sequence continues at coordinate 148,747,266 of NC_133124.1, read as the reverse complement.
AGAGCACAGCACAGCCGTTCAGTACTAGGCAGCACAGTAGAAGCCCTTCAGTACAGGACAGCACAGTACAGCCCTTCAGTACAAGACAGCTCAGTACAGCCCGTCAGTACAAGACAGCACAGTACAGCCCTTCAGTACAGGACAGCACAGCACAAGCCCTTCAATACACGACAGCACAGTACAGCCCTTCAGTACAGGACAGCACAGTACAAGCCCTTCAGTACACAACAGCACAGTACAGCCCTTCAGTACAAGACAGCACAGTACAAGCACTTCAGTACAGGAGAGCACAACACAGCCCTTCAGTACAAGACAGCACAGTACAGCCCTTCAGTACAGGAGAGCACAGTACAGCCCTTCAGTACAAGACAGCACAGTACAGCCCTTCAGTACAGGACAGCACAGCACAAGCCCTTCAATACACGACAGCACAGAACAAGCCCTTCAGTACAGGACTGCACAGTACAGTCCTTCAGTACAGGACAGCACAGTACAAGCCCTTCAGTACAGGACTGCACAGTAGAAGCCCTTCAGTACAGGACAGCGCAGTACAGTCATTCAGTACAGGACAGCACAGTACAAGCCCTTCAGTACAGGACTGCACAGTACAGTCCTTCAGTACAGGACAGCACAGTACAAGCCCTTCAGTACAGGACAATACAGCCCTTCAGTACAGGACAGCACAGTACAAGCCCTTCAGTACAGGACAGCACAGTACAGCCCTTCAGTACAGGACAGCACAGTACAACCCATCAGTACAGGACAGCACAGTACAAGCCCTCAGGACAGAACAGCACAATACAAGCCCTTTAGTACAGGAGAGCCCAGTACAGTCCTTCAGTACAGGACAGCACAGCACAAGCCCTTCAATACACGACAGCACAGAACAAGCCCTTCAGTACACGACAGCACAGTACAGCCCTTCAGTACAGGACAGCACAGTACAAGCCCTTCAGTACAGCACTGCACAGTACAAGCCCTTCAGCACAGGACAGCACAGTACAGTCGTTCAGTACAGGACAGCACAGTACAAGCCCTTCAGAACAGGACTGCACAGTACAGTCCTTCAGTACAGGACAGCACAGTACTAGCCCTTCAGTACAGGACAGTACAGCACTTTGGTACAGGACAGCACAGTACAGCCCTTCAGTACAGGACAGTACAGCACTTCGGTACAGGACAGCACAGTACAGCCCTTCAGTACAGGACAGTACAGCACTTCGGTACAGGACAGCACAGTACAAGCCCTTCAGTACAGGAAAGCACAGTACAAACCTTCAGTAGAGGACAGCACAGTACAAGCCCTTCAGTACAGGACAGCACAGTACAAGCCCTTTAGTACAGGAGAGCACAGTACAGCCCTTCAGTACAGGACAGCACAGTACAAGCCCTTCAGTACAGGACTGCACAGTACAAGCCCTTCAGTACAGGACAGCACAGTACAGACATTCAGTACAGGACATTACAGTACAAGCCCTTCAGTACAGGACTGCACAGTACAGTCCTTCAGTACAGGACAGCACAGTACAAGCCCTTCAGTACAGGACAATACAGCCCTTCAGTACAGGACAGCACAGTACAAGCCCTTCAGTACAGGACAGCACAGTACAGCCCTTCAGTACAGGACAGCACAGTACAACCTTTCAGTACAGGACAGCACGGTACAAGCCCTCAGGACAGGACAGCACAGTACAAGCCCTTTAGTACAGGAGAGCCCAGTACAGTCCTTCAGTACAGGACAGCACAGCACAAGCCCTTCAGTACACGACAGCACAGTACAGCCCTTCAGTACAGGACAGCACAGTACAGCCCTTCAGTACAGGACCGCACAGTACAAGCCTTTCAGTACAGGACTGCACAGTACAGCCCTTCAGTACAGGACACAGTACAAGCCTTTCAGTACAGGACAGAACAGTACAGCCCTTCAATACAGGACAGCACAGCACAGCAGAGTACAGTACATTCCTTCTGTACAGGACAGCACAGTACAAGCCCTTCAGTACAGGACTGCACAGTACAGTCCTTCAGTACAGGTCAGCACAGCACATCCCTTCAGTACGAACAGCACAGTAGAAACCTTTCAGTACAGGACAGCACAGTACAGCCCTTCAGTACAGGACAGCACAGTACAAGCCCTTCAGTACAGGACTGCACAGTACAAGCCCTTCAGTACAGGACAGCACAGCACAGCCCTTCAGTACAAGACAGCACAGTACAAGAGCTTCAGTACAGGACAGCAAAGTACAGTCCTTCAGTACAGGACAACACAGTACAAGCCCTTCAGTACGGACAGCACAGTAGAAGCCCTTCAGTACAGAACTGCACAGTACAGGACAGCACAGCACAGCCCTTAATTACGGACAGCACAGTACAAGCCCTTCAGTACAGTACTGCACAATACAAGCCCTTCAGTACAGGACTGCACAGTACAAGCCCTTCAGTACAGGACAGCACAGCACAGACCTTCAGTACAAGACAGCACAGTACAAGCGCTTCAGTACAGGACAGCAAAGTACAGTCCTTCAGTAAAGGACAACACAGTACAAGCCCTTCAGTACAGGACAGCACAGTGCAGTCCTTCAGTACGGACAGCACAGTAGAAGCCTTTCAGTACAGAACTGCACAGTACAGTCCATCAGTACAGGACAGCACAGTACAGCCCTTAAGTATGGACAGCACAGTACAAGCCCTTCAGTACAGTACTGCACAATACAAGCCTTTCAGTACAGGACAGCACAGTACAAGCCCTTCAGTACAGGACTGCACAGTACAAGCCCTTCAGTACAGGACTGCACAGCAAAGCCCTTCAGTACAAGACAGCACATACAAGCGCTTCAGTACAGGACAGCAAAGTACAGTCCTTCAGTACAGGACAACACAGTACAAGCCCTTCAGTACAGGACAGCACAGTGCAGTCCTTCAGTACGGACAGCACAGTAGAAGCCTTTCAGTACAGAACTGCACAGTACAGTCCATCAGTACAGGACAGCACAGCACAGCCCTTAAGTACGGACAGCACATACAAGCCCTTCAGTACAGGACTGCACAGTACAAGCCCTTCAGTACAGGACAGCACAGCACAGCCCTTCAGTACAAGACAGCACAGTACAAGCGCTTCAGTACAGGACAGCAAAGTACAGTCCTTCAGTACAGGACAACACAGTACAAGCCCTTCAGTACAGGACAGCACAGTATAGTCCTTCAGTACAGGACAGCACAGTTCAACCCTTCAGTACAGGACAGCACAGTAGAAGCCTTTAAGTATAGGACAGCACAGTACAAGCCCGTCTGTACAGGACAGCACAGTACAAGCCTTTCAGTACAGGGCAGCACAGCAAATTCCTTCAGTACAGGACAGCACAGCACAAGCCCTTCAATACACGACAGCACAGTACAAGCCCTTCAGTACAGGACTACACAGTACAAGCCCTTCAGTACAGGACAGCACAGTACAGTCGTTCAGTACAGGACAGCACAGTACAAGCCCTTCAGTACGGACAGCACAGTACAAGCCCTTCAGTACAGGACTGCACAGTATAGTCCTTCAGTAAAGGACAGCACAGTACAAGCCCTTCAGTACAAGACAGCACAGTACAAGCCCTTCAGTACAGGAGAGCACAGTACAGCCCTTCAATACAGGACAGCACAGCACAAGCCCTTCAATACACGACAGCACAGTACAGTCCTTCAGTACAGGAGAGCACAGCACAGCCGTTCAGTACAAGGCAGCACAGTACAAGCCCTTCAGTACAGGACAGCACAGTACAGCCCTTCAGTACAAGACAGCTCAGTACAGCCCGTCAGTACAAGACAGCACAGTACAGCCCTTCAGTACAGGACAGCACAGCACAAGCCCTTCAATACACGACAGCACAGTACAGCCCTTCAGTACAGGACAGCACAGTACAAGCCCTTCAGTACACAACAGCACAGTACAGCCCTTCAGTACAAGACAGCACAGTACAAGCACTTCAGTACAGGAGAGCACAACACAGCCCTTCAGTACAAGACAGCACAGTACAGCCCTTCAGTACAGGAGAGCACAGTACAGCCCTTCAGTACAAGACAGCACAGTACAGCCCTTCAGTACAGGACAGCACAGCACAAGCCCTTCAATACACGACAGCACAGAACAAGCCCTTCAGTACAGGACTGCACAGTACAGTCCTTCAGTACAGGACAGCACAGTACAAGCCTTTCAGTACAGGACTGCACAGTACAAGCCCTTCAGTACAGGACAGCACAGTACAGTCATTCAGTACAGGACAGCACAGTACAAGCCCTTCAGGACAGAACAGCACAATACAAGCCCTTTAGTACAGCAGAGCCCAGTACAGTCCTTCAGTACAGGACAGCACAGCACAAGCCCTTCAGTACACGACAGCACAGTACAGCCCTTCAGTACAGGACAGCACAGTACAAGCCCTTCAGTACAGCACTGCACAGTACAAGCCCTTCAGCACAGGACAGCACAGTACAGTCGTTCAGTACAGGACAGCACAGTACAAGCCCTTCAGAACAGGACTGCACAGTACAGTCCTTCAGTACAGGACAGCACAGTACTAGCCCTTCAGTACAGGACAGTACAGCACTTTGGTACAGGACAGCACAGTACAGCCCTTCAGTACAGGACAGTACAGCACTTCGGTACAGGACAGCACAGTACAGCCCTTCAGTACAGGACAGTACAGCACTTCGGTACAGGACAGCACAGTTCAACCCTTCAGTACAGGACAGCACAGTAGAAGCCTTTAAGTACAGGACAGCACAGTACAAGCCCGTCTGTACAGGACAGCACAGTACAAGCCTTTCAGTACAGGGCAGCACAGCAAATTCCTTCAGTACAGGACAGCACAGCACAAGCCCTTCAATACACGACAGCACAGTACAAGCCCTTCAGTACAGGACTACACAGTACAAGCCCTTCAGTACAGGACAGCACAGTACAGTCGTTCAGTACAGGACAGCACAGTACAAGCCCTTCAGTACGGACAGCACAGTACAAGCCCTTCAGTACAGGACTGCACAGTATAGTCCTTCAGTAAAGGACAGCACAGTACAAGCCCTTCAGTACAGGACAGCACAGTACAGTCATTCAGTACAGGACAGCACAGCACAAGCCCTTCAATACACGACAGCACAGAACAAGCCCTTCAGTACAGGACTGCACAGTACAGTCCTTCAGTACAGGACAGCACAGTACAAGCCCTTCAGTACAGGACTGCACAGTACAAGCCCTTCAGTACAGGACAGCACAGTACAGTCATTCAGTACAGGACAGCACAGTACAAGCCCTTCAGGACAGAACAGCACAATACAAGCCCTTTAGTACAGGAGAGCCCAGTACAGTCCTTCAGTACAGGACAGCACAGCACAAGCCCTTCAGTACACGACAGCACAGTACAGCCCTTCAGTACAGGACAGCACAGTACAAGCCCTTCAGTACAGCACTGCACAGTACAAGCCCTTCAGCACAGGACAGCACAGTACAGTCGTTCAGTACAGGACAGCACAGTACAAGCCCTTCAGAACAGGACTGCACAGTACAGTCCTTCAGTACAGGACAGCACAGTACTAGCCCTTCAGTACAGGACAGTACAGCACTTTGGTACAGGACAGCACAGTACAGCCCTTCAGTACAGGACAGTACAGCACTTCGGTACAGGACAGCACAGTACAGCCCTTCAGTACAGGACAGTACAGCACTTCGGTACAGGACAGCACAGTACAAGCCCTTCAGTACAGGAAAACACAGTACAAACCTTCAGTAGAGGACAGCACAGTACAAGCCCTTCAGTACAGGCAGCACAGTACAAGCCCTTTAGTACAGGAGAGCACAGTACAGCCCTTCAGTACAGGACAGCACAGTACAAGCCCTTCAGTACAGGACTGCACAGTACAAGCCCTTCAGTACAGGAAAGCACAGTACAGACATTCAGTACAGGACATTACAGTACAAGCCCTTCAGTACAGGACTGCACAGTACAGTCCTTCAGTACAGGACAGCACAGTACAAGCCCTTCAGTACAGGACAATACAGCCCTTCAGTACAGGACAGCACAGTACAAGCCCTTCAGTACAGGACAGCACAGTACAGCCCTTCAGTACAGGACAGCACAGTACAACCTTTCAGTACAGGACAGCACAGTACAAGCCCTCAGGACAGGACAGCACAGTACAAGCCCTTTAGTACAGGAGAGCCCAGTACAGTCCTTCAGTACAGGACAGCACAGCACAAGCCCTTCAGTACACGACAGCACAGTACAGCCCTTCAGTACAGGACAGCACAGTACAGCCCTTCAGTACAGGACCGCACAGTACAAGCCTTTCAGTACAGGACTGCACAGTACAGCCCTTCAGTACAGGACACAGTACATGCCTTTCAGTACAGGACAGAACAGTACAGCCCTTCAATACAGAACAGCACAGCACAGCCCTTCAGTACAGGACAGCACAGTACTAGCCCTTCAGTACAGGACAGTACAGCACTTTGATACAGGACAGCACAGTACAGCCCTTCAGTACAGGACAGTACAGCACTTCGGTACAGGACAGCACAGTACAGCCCTTCAGTACAGGACAGTACAGCACTTCGGTACAGGACAGCACAGTACAAGCCCTTCAGTACAGGAAAGCACAGTACAAACCTTCAGTAGAGGACAGCACAGTACAAGCCCTTCAGTACAGGACAGCACAGTAGAAGCCCTTTAGTACAGGAGAGCACAGTACAGCCCTTCAGTACAGGACAGCACAGTACAAGCCCTTCAGTACAGGACTGCACAGTACAAGCCCTTCAGTACAGGACAGCACAGCACAGACCTTCAGTACAAGACAGCACAGTACAAGCGCTTCAGTACAGGACAGCAAAGTACAGTCCTTCAGTAAAGGACAACACAGTACAAGCCCTTCAGTACAGGACAGCACAGTGCAGTCCTTCAGTACGGACAGCACAGTAGAAGCCTTTCAGTACAGAACTGCACAGTACAGTCCATCAGTACAGGACAGCACAGTACAGCCCTTAAGTATGGACAGCACAGTACAAGCCCTTCAGTACAGTACTGCACAATACAAGCCTTTCAGTACAGGACAGCACAGTACAAGCCCTTCAGTACAGGACTGCACAGTACAAGCCCTTCAGTACAGGACTGCACAGCAAAGCCCTTCAGTACAAGACAGCACATACAAGCGCTTCAGTACAGGACAGCAAAGTACAGTCCTTCAGTACAGGACAACACAGTACAAGCCCTTCAGTACAGGACAGCACAGTGCAGTCCTTCAGTACGGACAGCACAGTAGAAGCCTTTCAGTACAGAACTGCACAGTACAGTCCATCAGTACAGGACAGCACAGCACAGCCCTTAAGTACGGACAGCACATACAAGCCCTTCAGTACAGGACTGCACAGTACAAGCCCTTCAGTACAGGACAGCACAGCACAGCCCTTCAGTACAAGACAGCACAGTACAAGCGCTTCAGTACAGGACAGCAAAGTACAGTCCTTCAGTACAGGACAACACAGTACAAGCCCTTCAGTACAGGACAGCACAGTATAGTCCTTCAGTACAGGACAGCACAGTTCAACCCTTCAGTACAGGACAGCACAGTAGAAGCCTTTAAGTATAGGACAGCACAGTACAAGCCCGTCTGTACAGGACAGCACAGTACAAGCCTTTCAGTACAGGGCAGCACAGCAAATTCCTTCAGTACAGGACAGCACAGCACAAGCCCTTCAATACACGACAGCACAGTACAAGCCCTTCAGTACAGGACTACACAGTACAAGCCCTTCAGTACAGGACAGCACAGTACAGTCGTTCAGTACAGGACAGCACAGTACAAGCCCTTCAGTACGGACAGCACAGTACAAGCCCTTCAGTACAGGACTGCACAGTATAGTCCTTCAGTAAAGGACAGCACAGTACAAGCCCTTCAGTACAAGACAGCACAGTACAAGCCCTTCAGTACAGGAGAGCACAGTACAGCCCTTCAATACAGGACAGCACAGCACAAGCCCTTCAATACACGACAGCACAGTACAGTCCTTCAGTACAGGAGAGCACAGCACAGCCGTTCAGTACAAGGCAGCACAGTACAAGCCCTTCAGTACAGGACAGCACAGTACAGCCCTTCAGTACAAGACAGCTCAGTACAGCCCGTCAGTACAAGACAGCACAGTACAGCCCTTCAGTACAGGACAGCACAGCACAAGCCCTTCAATACACGACAGCACAGTACAGCCCTTCAGTACAGGACAGCACAGTACAAGCCCTTCAGTACACAACAGCACAGTACAGCCCTTCAGTACAAGACAGCACAGTACAAGCACTTCAGTACAGGAGAGCACAACACAGCCCTTCAGTACAAGACAGCACAGTACAGCCCTTCAGTACAGGAGAGCACAGTACAGCCCTTCAGTACAAGACAGCACAGTACAGCCCTTCAGTTCAGGACAGCACAGCACAAGCCCTTCAATACACGACAGCACAGAACAAGCCCTTCAGTACAGGACTGCACAGTACAGTCCTTCAGTACAGGACAGCACAGTACAAGCCTTTCAGTACAGGACTGCACAGTACAAGCCCTTTAGTACAGCAGAGCCCAGTACAGTCCTTCAGTACAGGACAGCACAGCACAAGCCCTTCAGTACACGACAGCACAGTACAGCCCTTCAGTACAGGACAGCACAGTACAAGCCCTTCAGTACAGCACTGCACAGTACAAGCCCTTCAGCACAGGACAGCACAGTACAGTCGTTCAGTACAGGACAGCACAGTACAAGCCCTTCAGAACAGGACTGCACAGTACAGTCCTTCAGTACAGGACAGCACAGTACTAGCCCTTCAGTACAGGACAGTACAGCACTTTGGTACAGGACAGCACAGTACAGCCCTTCAGTACAGGACAGTACAGCACTTCGGTACAGGACAGCACAGTACAGCCCTTCAGTACAGGACAGTACAGCACTTCGGTACAGGACAGCACAGTTCAACCCTTCAGTACAGGACAGCACAGTAGAAGCCTTTAAGTACAGGACAGCACAGTACAAGCCCGTCTGTACAGGACAGCACAGTACAAGCCTTTCAGTACAGGGCAGCACAGCAAATTCCTTCAGTACAGGACAGCACAGCACAAGCCCTTCAATACACGACAGCACAGTACAAGCCCTTCAGTACAGGACTACACAGTACAAGCCCTTCAGTACAGGACAGCACAGTACAGTCGTTCAGTACAGGACAGCACAGTACAAGCCCTTCAGTACGGACAGCACAGTACAAGCCCTTCAGTACAGGACTGCACAGTATAGTCCTTCAGTAAAGGACAGCACAGTACAAGCCCTTCAGTACAAGACAGCACAGTACAAGCCCTTCAGTACAGGAGAGCACAGTACAGCCCTTCAATACAGGACAGCACAGCACAAGCCCTTCAATACACGACAGCACAGTACAGTCCTTCAGTACAGGAGAGCACAGCACAGCCGTTCAGTACAAGGCAGCACAGTACAAGCCCTTCAGTACAGGACAGCACAGTACAGCCCTTCAGTACAAGACAGCTCAGTACAGCCCGTCAGTACAAGACAGCACAGTACAGCCCTTCAGTACAGGACAGCACAGCACAAGCCCTTCAATACACGACAGCACAGTACAGCCCTTCAGTACAGGACAGCACAGTACAAGCCCTTCAGTACACAACAGCACAGTACAGCCCTTCAGTACAAGACAGCACAGTACAAGCACTTCAGTACAGGAGAGCACAACACAGCCCTTCAGTACAAGACAGCACAGTACAGCCCTTCAGTACAGGAGAGCACAGTACAGCCCTTCAGTACAAGACAGCACAGTACAGCCCTTCAGTACAGGACAGCACAGCACAAGCCCTTCAATACACGACAGCACAGAACAAGCCCTTCAGTACAGGACTGCACAGTACAGTCCTTCAGTACAGGACAGCACAGTACAAGCCCTTCAGTACAGGACTGCACAGTACAAGCCCTTCAGTACAGGACAGCACAGTACAGTCATTCAGTACAGGACAGCACAGTACAAGCCCTTCAGGACAGAACAGCACAATACAAGCCCTTTAGTACAGGAGAGCCCAGTACAGTCCTTCAGTACAGGACAGCACAGCACAAGCCCTTCAGTACACGACAGCACAGTACAGCCCTTCAGTACAGGACAGCACAGTACAAGCCCTTCAGTACAGCACTGCACAGTACAAGCCCTTCAGCACAGGACAGCACAGTACAGTCGTTCAGTACAGGACAGCACAGTACAAGCCCTTCAGAACAGGACTGCACAGTACAGTCCTTCAGTACAGGACAGCACAGTACTAGCCCTTCAGTACAGGACAGTACAGCACTTTGGTACAGGACAGCACAGTACAGCCCTTCAGTACAGTACAGTACAGCACTTCGGTACAGGACAGCACAGTACAGCCCTTCAGTACAGGACAGTACAGCACTTCGGTACAGGACAGCACAGTACAAGCCCTTCAGTACAGGAAAACACAGTACAAACCTTCAGTAGAGGACAGCACAGTACAAGCCCTTCAGTACAGGCAGCACAGTACAAGCCCTTTAGTACAGGAGAGCACAGTACAGCCCTTCAGTACAGGACAGCACAGTACAAGCCCTTCAGTACAGGACTGCACAGTACAAGCCCTTCAGTACAGGACAGCACAGTACAGACATTCAGTACAGGACATTACAGTACAAGCCCTTCAGTACAGGACTGCACAGTACAGTCCTTCAGTACAGGACAGCACAGTACAAGCCCTTCAGTACAGGACAATACAGCCCTTCAGTACAGGACAGCACAGTACAAGCCCTTCAGTACAGGACAGCACAGTACAGCCCTTCAGTACAGGACAGCACAGTACAACCTTTCAGTACAGGACAGCACAGTACAAGCCCTCAGGACAGGACAGCACAGTACAAGCCCTTTAGTACAGGAGAGCCCAGTACAGTCCTTCAGTACAGGACAGCACAGCACAAGCACTTCAGTACACGACAGCACAGTACAGCCCTTCAGTACAGGACAGCACAGTACAGCCCTTCAGTACAGGACCGCACAGTACAAGCCTTTCAGTACAGGACTGCACAGTACAGCCCTTCAGTACAGGACACAGTACATGCCTTTCAGTACAGGACAGAACAGTACAGCCCTTCAATACAGAACAGCACAGCACAGCCCTTCAGTACAGGACAGCACAGTACTAGCCCTTCAGTACAGGACAGTACAGCACTTTGATACAGGACAGCACAGTACAGCCCTTCAGTACAGGACAGTACAGCACTTCGGTACAGGACAGCACAGTACAGCCCTTCAGTACAGGACAGTACAGCACTTCGGTACAGGACAGCACAGTACAAGCCCTTCAGTACAGGAAAGCACAGTACAAACCTTCAGTAGAGGACAGCACAGTACAAGCCCTTCAGTACAGGACAGCACAGTAGAAGCCCTTTAGTACAGGAGAGCACAGTACAGCCCTTCAGTACAGGACAGCACAGTACAAGCCCTTCAGTACAGGACTGCACAGTACAAGCCCTTCAGTACAGGACAGCACAGTACAGACATTCAGTACAGGACATTACAGTACAAGCACTTCAGTACAGGACTGCACAGTACAGTCCTTCAGTACAGGACAGCACAGTACAAGCCCTTCAGTACAGGACAATACAGCCCTTCAGTACAGGACAGCACAGTACAAGCCCTTCAGTACAGGACAGCACAGTACAGCCCTTCAGTACAGGACAGCACAGTACAACCTTTCAGTACAGGACAGCACAGTACAAGCCCTCAGGACAGGACAGCACAGTACAAGCCCTTTAGTACAGGAGAGCCCAGTACAGTCCTTCAGTACAGGACAGCACAGCACAAGCCCTTCAGTACACGACAGCACAGTACAGCCCTTCAGTACAGGACAGCACAGTACAGCCCTTCAGTACAGGACCGCACAGTACAAGCCTTTCAGTACAGGACTGCACAGTACAGCCCTTCAGTACAGGACACAGTACAAGCTTTTCAGTACAGGACAGTACAGTACATTCCTTCTGTACAGGACAGCACAGTACAAGCCCTTCAGTACAGGACTGCACAGTACAGTCCTTCAGTACAGGTCAGCACAGCACATCCCTTCAGTACGAACAGCACAGTAGAAGCCTTTCAGTACAGGACTGCACAGTACAAGCCCTTCAGTACAGGACAGCACAGCACAGCCCTTCAGTACAAGACAGCACAGTACAAGCGCTTCAGTACAGGACAGCAAAGTACAGTCCTTCAGTACAGGACAACACAGTACAAGCCCTTCAGTACAGGACAGCACAGTGCAGTCCTTCAGTACGGACAGCACAGTAGAAGCCTTTCAGTACAGAACTGCACAGTACAGTCCATCAGTACAGGACAGCACAGTACAGCCCTTAAGTATGGACAGCACAGTACAAGCCCTTCAGTACAGTACTGCACAATACAAGCCTTTCAGTACAGGACAGCACAGTACAAGCTCTTCAGTACAGGACTGCACAGTACAAGCCCTTCAGTACAGGACTGCACAGCACAGCCCTTAAGTACGGACAGCACATACAAGCCCTTCAGTACAGGACTGCACAGTACAAGCCCTTCAGTACAGGACAGCACAGCACAGCCCTTCAGTACAAGACAGCACAGTACAAGCGCTTCAGTACAGGACAGCAAAGTACAGTCCTTCAGTACAGGACAACACAGTACAAGCCCTTCAGTACAGGACAGCACAGTATAGTCCTTCAGTACAGGACAGCACAGTTCAACCCTTCAGTACAGGACAGCACAGTAGAAGCCTTTAAGTACAGGACAGCACAGTACAAGCCCGTCTGTACAGGACAGCACAGTACAAGCCTTTCAGTACAGGGCAGCACAGCAAATTCCTTCAGTACAGGACAGCACAGCACAAGCCCTTCAATACACGACAGCACAGTACAAGCCCTTCAGTACAGGACTACACAGTACAAGCCCTTCAGTACAGGACAGCACAGTACAGTCGTTCAGTACAGGACAGCACAGTACAAGCCCTTCAGTACGGACAGCACAGTACAAGCCCTTCAGTACAGGACTGCACAGTATAGTCCTTCAGTAAAGGACAGCACAGTACAAGCCCTTCAGTACAAGACAGCACAGTACAAGCCCTTCAGTACAGGAGAGCACAGTACAGCCCTTCAATACAGGACAGCACAGCACAAGCCCTTCAATAGACGACAGCACAGTACAGTCCTTCAGTACAGGAGAGCACAGCACAGCCGTTCAGTACAAGGCAGCACAGTACAAGCCCTTCAGTACAGGACAGCACAGTACAGCCCTTCAGTACAAGACAGCTCAGTACAGCCCGTCAGTACAAGACAGCACAGTACAGCCCTTCAGTACAGGACAGCACAGCACAAGCCCTTCAATACACGACAGCACAGTACAGCCCTTCAGTACAGGACAGCACAGTACAAGCCCTTCAGTACACAACAGCACAGTACAGCCCTTCAGTACAAGACAGCACAGTACAAGCACTTCAGTACAGGAGAGCACAACACAGCCCTTCAGTACAAGACAGCACAGTACAGCCCTTCAGTACAGGAGAGCACAGTACAGCCCTTCAGTACAAGACAGCACAGTACAGCCCTTCAGTACAGGACAGCACAGCACAAGCCCTTCAATACACGACAGCACAGAACAAGCCCTTCAGTACAGGACTGCACAGTACAGTCCATCAGTACAGGACAGCACAGTACAAGCCCTTCAGTACAGGACTGCACAGTACAAGCCCTTCAGTACAGGACAGCACAGTACAGTCATTCAGTACAGGACAGCACAGTACAAGCCCTTCAGTACAGGACTGCACAGTACAGTCCTTCAGTACAGGACAGCACAGTACAAGCCCTTCAGTACAGGACAATACAGCCCTTCAGTACAGGACAGCACAGTACAAGCCCTTCAGTACAGGACAGCACAGTACAGCCCTTCAGTACAGGACAGCACAGTACAACCCATCAGTACAGGACAGCACAGTACAAGCCCTCAGGACAGAACAGCACAATACAAGCCCTTTAGTACAGGAGAGCCCAGTACAGTCCTTCAGTACAGGACAGCACAGCACAAGCCCTTCAGTACACGACAGCACAGTACAGCCCTTCAGTACAGGACAGCACAGTACAAGCCCTTCAGTACAGCACTGCACAGTACAAGCCCTTCAGCACAGGACAGCACAGTACAGTCGTTCAGTACAGGACAGCACAGTACAAGCCCTTCAGAACAGGACTGCACAGTACAGTCCTTCAGTACAGGACAGCACAGTACAACCCTTCAGTACAGGACAGTACAGTACTAGCCCTTCAGTACAGGACAGTACAGTACTAGCCCTTCAGTACAGGAAGCACAGTACTAGCCCTTCAGTACAGGACAGTACAGCACTTTGGTACAGGACAGCACAGTACAGCCCTTCAGTACAGGACAGTACAGCACTTCGGTACAGGACAGCACAGTACAGCCCTTCAGTACAGGACAGTACAGCACTTCGGTACAGGACAGCACAGTACAAGCCCTTCAGTACAGGAAAGCACAGTACAAACCTTCAGTAGAGGACAGCACAGTACAAGCCCTTCAGTACAGGACAGCACAGTACAAGCCCTTCAGTACAGGACAGCACAGTACAGTCGTTCAGTACAGGACAGCACAGTACAAGCCCTTCAGTACGGACAGCACAGTACAAGCCCTTCAGTACAGGACTGCACAGTATAGTCCTTCAGTAAAGGACAGCACAGTACAAGCCCTTCAGTACAAGACAGCACAGTACAAGCCCTTCAGTACAGGAGAGCACAGTACAGCCCTTCAATACAGGACAGCACAGCACAAGCCCTTCAATAGACGACAGCACAGTACAGTCCTTCAGTACAGGAGAGCACAGCACAGCCGTTCAGTACAAGGCAGCACAGTACAAGCCCTTCAGTACAGGACAGCACAGTACAGCCCTTCAGTACAAGACAGCTCAGTACAGCCCGTCAGTACAAGACAGCACAGTACAGCCCTTCAGTACAGGACAGCACAGCACAAGCCCTTCAATACACGACAGCACAGTACAGCCCTTCAGTACAGGACAGCACAGTACAAGCCCTTCAGTACACAACAGCACAGTACAGCCCTTCAGTACAAGACAGCACAGTACAAGCACTTCAGTACAGGAGAGCACAACACAGCCCTTCAGTACAAGACAGCACAGTACAGCCCTTCAGTACAGGAGAGCACAGTACAGCCCTTCAGTACAAGACAGCACAGTACAGCCCTTCAGTACAGGACAGCACAGCACAAGCCCTTCAATACACGACAGCACAGAACAAGCCCTTCAGTACAGGACTGCACAGTACAGTCCATCAGTACAGGACAGCACAGTACAAGCCCTTCAGTACAGGACTGCACAGTACAAGCCCTTCAGTACAGGACAGCACAGTACAGTCATTCAGTACAGGACAGCACAGTACAAGCCCTTCAGTACAGGACTGCACAGTACAGTCCTTCAGTACAGGACAGCACAGTACAAGCCCTTCAGTACAGGACAATACAGCCCTTCAGTACAGGACAGCACAGTACAAGCCCTTCAGTACAGGACAGCACAGTACAGCCCTTCAGTACAGGACAGCACAGTACAACCCATCAGTACAGGACAGCACAGTACAAGCCCTCAGGACAGAACAGCACAATACAAGCCCTTTAGTACAGGAGAGCCCAGTACAGTCCTTCAGTACAGGACAGCACAGCACAAGCCCTTCAGTACACGACAGCACAGTACAGCCCTTCAGTACAGGACAGCACAGTACAAGCCCTTCAGTACAGCACTGCACAGTACAAGCCCTTCAGCACAGGACAGCACAGTACAGTCGTTCAGTACAGGACAGCACAGTACAAGCCCTTCAGAACAGGACTGCACAGTACAGTCCTTCAGTACAGGACAGCACAGTACAGCCCTTCAGTACAAGACAGCTCAGTACAGCCCGTCAGTACAAGACAGCACAGTACAGCCCTTCAGTACAGGACAGCACAGCACAAGCCCTTCAATACACGACAGCACAGTACAGCCCTTCAGTACAGGACAGCACAGTACAAGCCCTTCAGTACACAACAGCACAGTACAGCCCTTCAGTACAAGACAGCACAGTACAAGCACTTCAGTACAGGAGAGCACAACACAGCCCTTCAGTACAAGACAGCACAGTACAGCCCTTCAGTACAGGAGAGCACAGTACAGCCCTTCAGTACAAGACAGCACAGTACAGCCCTTCAGTACAGGACAGCACAGCACAAGCCCTTCAATACACGACAGCACAGAACAAGCCCTTCAGTACAGGACTGCACAGTACAGTCCTTCAGTACAGGACAGCACAGTACAAGCCCTTCAGTACAGGACTGCACAGTACAAGCCCTTCAGTACAGGACTGCACAGTACAGTCCTTCAGTACAGGACAGCACAGTACAAGCCCTTCAGTACAGGACAATACAGCCCTTCAGTACAGGACAGCACAGTACAAGCCCTTCAGTACAGGACAGCACAGTACAGCCCTTCAGTACAGGACAGCACAGTACAACCTTTCAGTACAGGACAGCACAGTACAAGCCCTCAGGACAGGACAGCACAGTACAAGCCCTTTAGTACAGGAGAGCCCAGTACAGTCCTTCAGTACAGGACAGCACAGCACAAGCCCTTCAGTACACGACAGCACAGTACAGCCCTTCAGTACAGGACAGCACAGTACAGCCCTTCAGTACAGGACCGCACAGTACAAGCCTTTCAGTACAGGACTGCACAGTACAGCCCTTCAGTACAGGACACAGTACATGCCTTTCAGTACAGGACAGAACAGTACAGCCCTTCAATACAGAACAGCACAGCACAGCCCTTCAGTACAGGACAGCACAGTACTAGCCCTTCAGTACAGGACAGTACAGCACTTTGATACAGGACAGCACAGTACAGCCCTTCAGTACAGGACAGTACAGCACTTCGGTACAGGACAGCACAGTACAGCCCTTCAGTACAGGACAGTACAGCACTTCGGTACAGGACAGCACAGTACAAGCCCTTCAGTACAGGAAAGCACAGTACAAACCTTCAGTAGAGGACAGCACAGTACAAGCCCTTCAGTACAGGACAGCACAGTAGAAGCCCTTTAGTACAGGAGAGCACAGTACAGCCCTTCAGTACAGGACAGCACAGTACAAGCCCTTCAGTACAGGACTGCACAGTACAAGCCCTTCAGTACAGGACAGCACAGTACAGACATTCAGTACAGGACATTACAGTACAAGCACTTCAGTACAGCACTGCACAGTACAGTCCTTCAGTACAGGACAGCACAGTACAAGCCCTTCAGTACAGGACAATACAGCCCTTCAGTACAGGACAGCACAGTACAAGCCCTTCAGTACAGGACAGCACAGTACAGCCCTTCAGTACAGGACAGCACAGTACAACCTTTCAGTACAGGACAGCACAGTACAAGCCCTCAGGACAGGACAGCACAGTACAAGCCCTTTAGTACAGGAGAGCCCAGTACAGTCCTTCAGTACAGGACAGCACAGCACAAGCCCTTCAGTACACGACAGCACAGTACAGCCCTTCAGTACAGGACAGCACAGTACAGCCCTTCAGTACAGGACCGCACAGTACAAGCCTTTCAGTACAGGACTGCACAGTACAGCCCTTCAGTACAGGACACAGTACAAGCTTTTCAGTACAGGACAGTACAGTACATTCCTTCTGTACAGGACAGCACAGTACAAGCCCTTCAGTACAGGACTGCACAGTACAGTCCTTCAGTACAGGTCAGCACAGCACATCCCTTCAGTACGAACAGCACAGTAGAAGCCTTTCAGTACAGGACTGCACAGTACAAGCCCTTCAGTACAGGACAGCACAGCACAGCCCTTCAGTACAAGACAGCACAGTACAAGCGCTTCAGTACAGGACAGCAAAGTACAGTCCTTCAGTACAGGACAACACAGTACAAGCCCTTCAGTACAGGACAGCACAGTGCAGTCCTTCAGTACGGACAGCACAGTAGAAGCCTTTCAGTACAGAACTGCACAGTACAGTCCATCAGTACAGGACAGCTCAGTACAGCCCTTAAGTATGGACAGCACAGTACAAGCCCTTCAGTACAGTACTGCACAATACAAGCCTTTCAGTACAGGACAGCACAGTACAAGCTCTTCAGTACAGGACTGCACAGTACAAGCCCTTCAGTACAGGACTGCACAGCACAGCCCTTAAGTACGGACAGCACATACAAGCCCTTCAGTACAGGACTGCACAGTACAAGCCCTTCAGTACAGGACAGCACAGCACAGCCCTTCAGTACAAGACAGCACAGTACAAGCGCTTCAGTACAGGACAGCAAAGTACAGTCCTTCAGTACAGGACAACACAGTACAAGCCCTTCAGTACAGGACAGCACAGTATAGTCCTTCAGTACAGGACAGCACAGTTCAACCCTTCAGTACAGGACAGCACAGTAGAAGCCTTTAAGTACAGGACAGCACAGTACAAGCCCGTCTGTACAGGACAGCACAGTACAAGCCTTTCAGTACAGGGCAGCACAGCAAATTCCTTCAGTACAGGACAGCACAGCACAAGCCCTTCAATACACGACAGCACAGTACAAGCCCTTCAGTACAGGACTACACAGTACAAGCCCTTCAGTACAGGACAGCACAGTACAGTCGTTCAGTACAGGACAGCACAGTACAAGCCCTTCAGTACGGACAGCACAGTACAAGCCCTTCAGTACAGGACTGCACAGTATAGTCCTTCAGTAAAGGACAGCACAGTACAAGCCCTTCAGTACAAGACAGCACAGTACAAGCCCTTCAGTACAGGAGAGCACAGTACAGCCCTTCAATACAGGACAGCACAGCACAAGCCCTTCAATAGACGACAGCACAGTACAGTCCTTCAGTACAGGAGAGCACAGCACAGCCGTTCAGTACAAGGCAGCACAGTACAAGCCCTTCAGTACAGGACAGCACAGTACAGCCCTTCAGTACAAGACAGCTCAGTACAGCCCGTCAGTACAAGACAGCACAGTACAGCCCTTCAGTACAGGACAGCACAGCACAAGCCCTTCAATACACGACAGCACAGTACAGCCCTTCAGTACAGGACAGCACAGTACAAGCCCTTCAGTACACAACAGCACAGTACAGCCCTTCAGTACAAGACAGCACAGTACAAGCACTTCAGTACAGGAGAGCACAACACAGCCCTTCAGTACAAGACAGCACAGTACAGCCCTTCAGTACAGGAGAGCACAGTACAGCCCTTCAGTACAAGACAGCACAGTACAGCCCTTCAGTACAGGACAGCACAGCACAAGCCCTTCAATACACGACAGCACAGAACAAGCCCTTCAGTACAGGACTGCACAGTACAGTCCATCAGTACAGGACAGCACAGTACAAGCCCTTCAGTACAGGACTGCACAGTACAAGCCCTTCAGTACAGGACAGCACAGTACAGTCATTCAGTACAGGACAGCACAGTACAAGCCCTTCAGTACAGGACTGCACAGTACAGTCCTTCAGTACAGGACAGCACAGTACAAGCCCTTCAGTACAGGACAATACAGCCCTTCAGTACAGGACAGCACAGTACAAGCCCTTCAGTACAGGACAGCACAGTACAGCCCTTCAGTACAGGACAGCACAGTACAACCCATCAGTACAGGACAGCACAGTACAAGCCCTCAGGACAGAACAGCACAATACAAGCCCTTTAGTACAGGAGAGCCCAGTACAGTCCTTCAGTACAGGACAGCACAGCACAAGCCCTTCAGTACACGACAGCACAGTACAGCCCTTCAGTACAGGACAGCACAGTACAAGCCCTTCAGTACAGCACTGCACAGTACAAGCCCTTCAGCACAGGACAGCACAGTACAGTCGTTCAGTACAGGACAGCACAGTACAAGCCCTTCAGAACAGGACTGCACAGTACAGTCCTTCAGTACAGGACAGCACAGTACAACCCTTCAGTACAGGACAGTACAGTACTAGCCCTTCAGTACAGGACAGTACAGTACTAGCCCTTCAGTACAGGAAGCACAGTACTAGCCCTTCAGTACAGGACAGTACAGCACTTTGGTACAGGACAGCACAGTACAGCCCTTCAGTACAGGACAGTACAGCACTTCGGTACAGGACAGCACAGTACAGCCCTTCAGTACAGGACAGTACAGCACTTCGGTACAGGACAGCACAGTACAAGCCCTTCAGTACAGGAAAGCACAGTACAAACCTTCAGTAGAGGACAGCACAGTACAAGCCCTTCAGTACAGGACAGCACAGTACAAGCCCTTCAGTACAGGACAGCACAGTACAGTCGTTCAGTACAGGACAGCACAGTACAAGCCCTTCAGTACGGACAGCACAGTACAAGCCCTTCAGTACAGGACTGCACAGTATAGTCCTTCAGTAAAGGACAGCACAGTACAAGCCCTTCAGTACAAGACAGCACAGTACAAGCCCTTCAGTACAGGAGAGCACAGTACAGCCCTTCAATACAGGACAGCACAGCACAAGCCCTTCAATAGACGACAGCACAGTACAGTCCTTCAGTACAGGAGAGCACAGCACAGCCGTTCAGTACAAGGCAGCACAGTACAAGCCCTTCAGTACAGGACAGCACAGTACAGCCCTTCAGTACAAGACAGCTCAGTACAGCCCGTCAGTACAAGACAGCACAGTACAGCCCTTCAGTACAGGACAGCACAGCACAAGCCCTTCAATACACGACAGCACAGTACAGCCCTTCAGTACAGGACAGCACAGTACAAGCCCTTCAGTACACAACAGCACAGTACAGCCCTTCAGTACAAGACAGCACAGTACAAGCACTTCAGTACAGGAGAGCACAACACAGCCCTTCAGTACAAGACAGCACAGTACAGCCCTTCAGTACAGGAGAGCACAGTACAGCCCTTCAGTACAAGACAGCACAGTACAGCCCTTCAGTACAGGACAGCACAGCACAAGCCCTTCAATACACGACAGCACAGAACAAGCCCTTCAGTACAGGACTGCACAGTACAGTCCATCAGTACAGGACAGCACAGTACAAGCCCTTCAGTACAGGACTGCACAGTACAAGCCCTTCAGTACAGGACAGCACAGTACAGTCATTCAGTACAGGACAGCACAGTACAAGCCCTTCAGTACAGGACTGCACAGTACAGTCCTTCAGTACAGGACAGCACAGTACAAGCCCTTCAGTACAGGACAATACAGCCCTTCAGTACAGGACAGCACAGTACAAGCCCTTCAGTACAGGACAGCACAGTACAGCCCTTCAGTACAGGACAGCACAGTACAACCCATCAGTACAGGACAGCACAGTACAAGCCCTCAGGACAGAACAGCACAATACAAGCCCTTTAGTACAGGAGAGCCCAGTACAGTCCTTCAGTACAGGACAGCACAGCACAAGCCCTTCAGTACACGACAGCACAGTACAGCCCTTCAGTACAGGACAGCACAGTACAAGCCCTTCAGTACAGCACTGCACAGTACAAGCCCTTCAGCACAGGACAGCACAGTACAGTCGTTCAGTACAGGACAGCACAGTACAAGCCCTTCAGAACAGGACTGCACAGTACAGTCCTTCAGTACAGGACAGCACAGTACAACCCTTCAGTACAGGACAGTACAGTACTAGCCCTTCAGTACAGGACAGTACAGTACTAGCCCTTCAGTACAGGAAGCACAGTACTAGCCCTTCAGTACAGGACAGTACAGCACTTTGGTACAGGACAGCACAGTACAGCCCTTCAGTACAGGACAGTACAGCACTTCGGTACAGGACAGCACAGTACAGCCCTTCAGTACAGGACAGTACAGCACTTCGGTACAGGACAGCACAGTACAAGCCCTTCAGTACAGGAAAGCACAGTACAAACCTTCAGTAGAGGACAGCACAGTACAAGCCCTTCAGTACAGGACAGCACAGTACAAGCCTTTTAGTACAGGAGAGCACAGTACAGCCCTTCAGTACAGGACAGCACAGTACAAGCCCTTCAGTACAGGACTGCACAGTACAAGCCCTTCAGTACAGGACAGCACAGTACAGACATTCAGTACAGGACATTACAGTACAAGCCCTTCAGTACAGGACTGCACAGTACAGTCCTTCAGTACAGGACAGCACAGTAGAAGCCCTTCAGTACAGGACAATACAGCCCTTCAGTACAGGACAGCACAGTACAAGCCCTTCAGTACAGGACAGCACAGTACAGCCCTTCAGTACAGGACAGCACAGTACAACCTTTCAGTACAGGACAGCAGAGTACAAGCCCTCAGGACAGGACAGCACAGTACAAGCCCTTTAGTACAGGAAAGCACAGTACAAACCTTCAGTAGAGGACAGCACAGTACAAGCCCTTCTGTACAGGACAGCACAGTACAAGTCCTTTAGTACAGGAGAGCACAGTACAGCCCTTCAGTACAGGACAGCACAGTACAAGCCCTTCAGTACAGGACTGCACAGTACAAGCCCTTCAGTACAGTGCAGCACAGTACAGACATTCAGTACAGGACATTACAGTACAAGCCCTTCAGTACAGGACTGCACAGTACAGTCCTTCAGTACAGGACAGCACAGTACAAGCCCTTCAGTACAGGACAATACAGCCCTTCAGTACAGGACAGCACAGTACAAGCCCTTCAGTACAGGACAGCACAGTACAGCCCTTCAGTACAGGACAGCACAGTACAACCTTTCAGTACAGGACAGCACAGTACAAGCCCTCAGGACAGGACAGCACAGTACAAGCCCTTTAGTACAGGAGAGCCCAGTACAGTCCTTCAGTACAGGACAGCATAGCACAAGCCCTTCAGTACACGACAGCACAGTACAGCCCTTCAGTACAGGACAGCACAGTACAGCCCTTCAGTACAGGACCGCACAGTACAAGCCTTTCAGTACAGGACTGCACAGTACAGCCCTTCAGTACAGGACACAGTACAAGCCTTTCAGTACAGGACAGAACAGTACAGCCCTTCAATACAGGACAGCACAGCACAGCAGAGTACAGTACATTCCTTCTGTACAGGACAGCACAGTACAAGCCCTTCAGTACAGGCCTGCACAGTACAGTCCTTCAGTACAGGTCAGCACAGCACATCCCTTCAGTACGAACAGCACAGTAGAAGCCTTTCAGTACAGGACAGCACAGTACAGCCCTTCAGTACAGGACAGCACAGTACAAGCCCTTCAGTACAGGACTGCACAGTACAAGCCCTTCAGTACAGGACAGCACAGCACAGCCCTTCAGTACAAGACAGCACAGTACAAGAGCTTCAGTACAGGACAGCAAAGTACAGTCCTTCAGTACAGGACAACACAGTACAAGCCCTTCAGTACGGACAGCACAGTGCAGTCCTTCAGTACGGACAGCACAGTACAAGCCCTTCAGTACAGTACTGCACAATACAAGCCCTTCAGTACAGTACTGCACAATACAAGCCTTTCAGTACAGAACTGCACAGTACAAGCCCTTCAGTACAGGACTGCACAGTACAAGCCCTTCAGTACAGGACTGCACAGCACAGCCCTTCAGTACAAGACAGCACATACAAGCGCTTCAGTACAGGACAGCAAAGTACAGTGCTTCAGTACAGGACAACACAGTACAAGCCCTTCAGTACAGGACAGCACAGTGCAGTCCTTCAGTACGGACAGCACAGTAGAAGCCTTTCAGTACAGAACTGCACAGTACAGTCCATCAGTACAAGACAGCACAGTACAGCCCTTCAGTACAGGACAGCACAGCACAAGCCCTTCAATACACGACAGCACAGTACAGCCCTTCAGTACAGGACAGCACAGTACAAGCCCTTCAGTACACAACAGCACAGTACAGCCCTTCAGTACAAGACAGCACAGTACAAGCACTTCAGTACAGGAGAGCACAACACAGCCCTTCAGTACAAGACAGCACAGTACAGCCCTTCAGTACAGGAGAGCACAGTACAGCCCTTCAGTACAAGACAGCACAGTACAGCCCTTCAGTACAGGACAGGACAGCACAGCACAAGCCCTTCAATACACGACAGCACAGAACAAGCCCTTCAGTACAGGACTGCACAGTACAGTCCTTCAGTTCAGGACAGCACAGTACAAGCCCTTCAGTACAGGACTGCACAGTACAAGCCCTTCAGTACAGGACAGCACAGTACAGTCATTCAGTACAGGACAGCACAGTACAAGCCCTTCAGTACAGGACTGTACAGTACAGTCCTTCAGTACAGGACAGCACAGTACAAGCCCTTCAGTACAGGACAATACAGCCCTTCAGTACAGGACAGCACAGTACAAGCCCTTCAGTACAGGACAGCACAGTACAGCCCTTCAGTACAGGACAGCACAGTACAACCCATCAGTACAGGACAGCACAGTACAAGCCCTCAGGACAGAACAGCACAATACAAGCCCTTTAGTACAGGAAAGCACAGTACAAACCTTCAGTAGAGGACAGCACAGTACAAGCCCTTCAGTACAGGACAGCACAGTACAAGCCCTTTAGTACAGGAGAGCACAGTACAGCCCTTCAGTACAGGACAGCACAGTACAAGCCCTTTAGTACAGGAGAGCACAGTACAGCCCTTCAGTACAGGACAGCACAGTATAAGCCCTTCAGTACAGGACAGCACAGTACAAGCCATTCAGTACAGGACAGCACAGTACAGCCCTTCAGTACAGGACAGCACAGTACAACCTTTCAGTACAGGACAGCACAGTACAAGCCCTCAGGACAGGACAGCACAGTACAAGCCCTTTAGTACAGGAGAGCCCAGTACAGTCCTTCAGTACAGGTCAGCACAGCACATCCCTTCAGTACGAACAGCACAGTAGAAGCCTTTCAGTACAGGACAGCACAGTACAGCCCTTCAGTACAGGACAGCACAGTACAAGCCCTTCAGTACAGGACTGCACAGTACAAGCCCTTCAGTACAGGACAGCACAGCACAGCCCTTCAGTACAAGACAGCACAGTACAAGAGCTTCAGTACAGGACAGCAAAGTACAGTCCTTCAGTACAGGACAACACAGTACAAGCCCTTCAGTACGGACAGCACAGTAGAAGCCTTTCAGTACAGAACTGCACAGTACAGGACAGCACAGCACAGCCCTTAAGTACGGACAGCACAGTACAAGCCCTTCAGTACAGTACTGCACAATACAAGCCCTTCAGTACAGTACTGCACAATACAAGCCTTTCAGTACAGGACAGCACAGTACAAGCCCTTCAGTACAGGACTGCACAGTACAAGCCCTTCAGTACAGGACTGCACAGCACAGCCCTTCAGTACAAGACAGCACATACAAGCGCTTCAGTACAGGACAGCAAAGTACAGTCCTTCAGTACAGGACAACACAGTACAAGCCCTTCAGTACAGGACAGCACAGTGCAGTCCTTCAGTACGGACAGCACAGTAGAAGCCTTTCAGTACAGAACTGCACAGTACAGTCCATCAGTACAAGACAGCACAGTACAGCCCTTCAGTACAGGACAGCACAGCACAAGCCCTTCAATACACGACAGCACAGTACAGCCCTTCAGTACAGGACAGCACAGTACAAGCCCTTCAGTACACAACAGCACAGTACAGCCCTTCAGTACAAGACAGCACAGTACAAGCACTTCAGTACAGGAGAGCACAACACAGCCCTTCAGTACAAGACAGCACAGTACAGCCCTTCAGTACAGGAGAGCACAGTACAGCCCTTCAGTACAAGACAGCACAGTACAGCCCTTCAGTACAGGACAGGACAGCACAGCACAAGCCCTTCAATACACGACAGCACAGAACAAGCCCTTCAGTACAGGACTGCACAGTACAGTCCTTCAGTTCAGGACAGCACAGTACAAGCCCTTCAGTACAGGACTGCACAGTACAAGCCCTTCAGTACAGGACAGCACAGTACAGTCATTCAGTACAGGACAGCACAGTACAAGCCCTTCAGTACAGGACTGTACAGTACAGTCCTTCAGTACAGGACAGCACAGTACAAGCCCTTCAGTACAGGACAATACAGCCCTTCAGTACAGGACAGCACAGTACAAGCCCTTCAGTACAGGACAGCACAGTACAGCCCTTCAGTACAGGACAGCACAGTACAACCCATCAGTACAGGACAGCACAGTACAAGCCCTCAGGACAGAACAGCACAATACAAGCCCTTTAGTACAGGAGAGCCCAGTACAGTCCTTCAGTACAGGACAGCACAGCACAAGCCCTTCAGTACACGACAGCACAGTACAGCCCTTCAGTACAGGACAGCACAGTACAAGCCCTTCAGTACAGCACTGCACAGTACAAGCCCTTCAGCACAGGACAGCACAGTACAGTCGTTCAGTACAGGACAGCACAGTACAAGCCCTTCAGAACAGGACTGCACAGTACAGTCCTTCAGTACAGGACAGCACAGTACTAGCCCTTCAGTACAGGACAGTACAGCACTTTGGTACAGGACAGCACAGTACAGCCCTTCAGTACAGGACAGTACAGCACTTCGGTACAGGACAGCACAGTACAGCCCTTCAGTACAGGACAGTACAGCACTTCGGTACAGGACAGCACAGTACAAGCCCTTCAGTACAGGAAAGCACAGTACAAACCTTCAGTAGAGGACAGCACAGTACAAGCCCTTCAGTACAGGACAGCACAGTACAAGCCCTTTAGTACAGGAGAGCACAGTACAGCCCTTCAGTACAGGACAGCACAGTACAAGCCCTTCAGTACAGGACTGCACAGTACAAGCCCTTCAGTACAGGACAGTACAGTACAGACATTCAGTACAGGACATTACAGTACAAGCCCTTCAGTACAGGACTGCACAGTACAGTCCTTCAGTACAGGACAGCACAGTAGAAGCCCTTCAGTACAGGACAATACAGCCCTTCAGTACAGGACAGCACAGTACAAGCCCTTCAGTACAGGACAGCACAGTACAGCCCTTCAGTACAGGACAGCACAGTACAACCTTTCAGTACAGGACAGCAGAGTACAAGCCCTCAGGACAGGACAGCACAGTACAAGCCCTTTAGTACAGGAAAGCACAGTACAAACCTTCAGTAGAGGACAGCACAGTACAAGCCCTTCAGTACAGGACAGCACAGTACAAGCCCTTTAGTACAGGAGAACACAGTACAGCCCTTCAGTACAGGACAGCACAGTACAAGCCCTTTAGTACAGGAGAGCACAGTACAGCCCTTCAGTACAGGACAGCACAGTACAAGCCCTTCAGTACAGGACAGCACAGTACAAGCCCTTCAGTACAGGACAGCACAGTACAGCCCTTCAGTACAGGACAGCACAGTACAACCTTTCAGTACAGGACAGCACAGTACAAGCCCTCAGGACAGGACAGCACAGTACAAGCCCTTTAGTACAGGAGAGCCCAGTACAGTCCTTCAGTACAGGACAGCACAGCACAAGCCCTTCAGTACACGACAGCACAGTACAGCCCTTCAGTACAGGACAGCACAGTACAGCCCTTCAGTACAGGACCGCACAGTACAAGCCTTTCAGTACAGGACTGCACAGTACAGCCCTTCAGTACAGGACACAGTACAAGCCTTTCAGTACAGGACAGAACAGTACAGCCCTTCAATACAGGACAGCACAGCACAGCAGAGTACAGTACATTCCTTCTGTACAGGACAGCACAGTACAAGCCCTTCAGTACAGGACTGCACAGTACAGTCCTTCAGTACAGGTCAGCACAGCACATCCCTTCAGTACGAACAGCACAGTAGAAGCCTTTCAGTACAGGACAGCACAGTACAGCCCTTCAGTACAGGACAGCACAGTACAAGCCCTTCAGTACAGGACTGCACAGTACAAGCCCTTCAGTACAGGACAGCACAGCACAGCCCTTCAGTACAAGACAGCACAGTACAAGAGCTTCAGTACAGGACAGCAAAGTACAGTCCTTCAGTACAGGACAACACAGTACAAGCCCTTCAGTACGGACAGCACAGTAGAAGCCTTTCAGTACAGAACTGCACAGTACAGGACAGCACAGCACAGCCCTTAAGTACGGACAGCACAGTACAAGCCCTTCAGTACAGTACTGCACAATACAATCCCTTCAGTACAGGACTGCACAGTACAAGCCCTTCAGTACAGGACAGCACAGCACAGACCTTCAGTACAAGACAGCACAGTAGAAGCGCTTCAGTACAGGACAGCAAAGTACAGTCCTTCAGTACAGGACAACACAGTACAAGCCCTTCAGTACAGGACAGCACAGTGCAGTCCTTCAGTACGGACAGCACAGTAGAAGCCTTTCAGTACAGAACTGCACAGTACAGTCCATCAGTACAGGACAGCACAGTACAGCCCTTAAGTATGGACAGCACAGTACAAGCCCTTCAGTACAGTACTGCACAATACAAGCCTTTCAGTACAGGACAGCACAGTACAAGCCCTTCAGTACAGGACTGCACAGTACAAGCCCTTCAGTACAGGACTGCACAGCACAGCCCTTCAGTACAAGACAGCACATACAAGCGCTTCAGTACAGGACAGCAAAGTACAGTCCTTCAGTACAGGACAACATAGTACAAGCCCTTCAGTACAGGACAGCACAGTGCAGTCCTTCAGTACGGACAGCACAGTAGAAGCCTTTCAGTACAGAACTGCACAGTACAGTCCATCAGTACAGGACAGCACAGTACAGCCCTTAAGTACGGACAGCACATACAAGCCCTTCAGTACAGGACTGCACAGTACAAGCCCTTCAGTACAGGACAGCACAGCACAGCCCTTCAGTACAAGACAGCACAGTACAAGCGCTTCAGTACAGGACAGCAAAGTACAGTCCTTCAGTACAGGACAGCACAGTACAAGCCCTTCAGTACAAGACAGCACAGTACAGCCCTTCAGTACAGGACAGCACAGTACAAGCCCTTCAGTACAGGACAGCACAGTACAAGCCATTCAGTACAGGACAGCACAGTACAGCCCTTCAGTACAGGACAGCACAGTACAACCTTTCAGTACAGGACAGCACAGTACAAGCCCTCAGGACAGGACAGCACAGTACAAGCCCTTTAGTACAGGAGAGCCCAGTACAGTCCTTCAGTACAGGTCAGCACAGCACATCCCTTCAGTACGAACAGCACAGTAGAAGCCTTTCAGTACAGGACAGCACAGTACAGCCCTTCAGTACAGGACAGCACAGTACAAGCCCTTCAGTACAGGACTGCACAGTACAAGCCCTTCAGTACAGGACAGCACAGCACAGCCCTTCAGTACAAGACAGCACAGTACAAGAGCTTCAGTACAGGACAGCAAAGTACAGTCCTTCAGTACAGGACAACACAGTACAAGCCCTTCAGTACGGACAGCACAGTAGAAGCCTTTCAGTACAGAACTGCACAGTACAGGACAGCACAGCACAGCCCTTAAGTACGGACAGCACAGTACAAGCCCTTCAGTACAGTACTGCACAATACAAGCCCTTCAGTACAGTACTGCACAATACAAGCCTTTCAGTACAGGACAGCACAGTACAAGCCCTTCAGTACAGGACTGCACAGTACAAGCCCTTCAGTACAGGACTGCACAGCACAGCCCTTCAGTACAAGACAGCACATACAAGCGCTTCAGTACAGGACAGCAAAGTACAGTCCTTCAGTACAGGACAACACAGTACAAGCCCTTCAGTACAGGACAGCACAGTGCAGTCCTTCAGTACGGACAGCACAGTAGAAGCCTTTCAGTACAGAACTGCACAGTACAGTCCATCAGTACAAGACAGCACAGTACAGCCCTTCAGTACAGGACAGCACAGCACAAGCCCTTCAATACACGACAGCACAGTACAGCCCTTCAGTACAGGACAGCACAGTACAAGCCCTTCAGTACACAACAGCACAGTACAGCCCTTCAGTACAAGACAGCACAGTACAAGCACTTCAGTACAGGAGAGCACAACACAGCCCTTCAGTACAAGACAGCACAGTACAGCCCTTCAGTACAGGAGAGCACAGTACAGCCCTTCAGTACAAGACAGCACAGTACAGCCCTTCAGTACAGGACAGGACAGCACAGCACAAGCCCTTCAATACACGACAGCACAGAACAAGCCCTTCAGTACAGGACTGCACAGTACAGTCCTTCAGTTCAGGACAGCACAGTACAAGCCCTTCAGTACAGGACTGCACAGTACAAGCCCTTCAGTACAGGACAGCACAGTACAGTCATTCAGTACAGGACAGCACAGTACAAGCCCTTCAGTACAGGACTGTACAGTACAGTCCTTCAGTACAGGACAGCACAGTACAAGCCCTTCAGTACAGGACAATACAGCCCTTCAGTACAGGACAGCACAGTACAAGCCCTTCAGTACAGGACAGCACAGTACAGCCCTTCAGTACAGGACAGCACAGTACAACCCATCAGTACAGGACAGCACAGTACAAGCCCTCAGGACAGAACAGCACAATACAAGCCCTTTAGTACAGGAGAGCCCAGTACAGTCCTTCAGTACAGGACAGCACAGCACAAGCCCTTCAGTACACGACAGCACAGTACAGCCCTTCAGTACAGGACAGCACAGTACAAGCCCTTCAGTACAGCACTGCACAGTACAAGCCCTTCAGCACAGGACAGCACAGTACAGTCGTTCAGTACAGGACAGCACAGTACAAGCCCTTCAGAACAGGACTGCACAGTACAGTCCTTCAGTACAGGACAGCACAGTACTAGCCCTTCAGTACAGGACAGTACAGCACTTTGGTACAGGACAGCACAGTACAGCCCTTCAGTACAGGACAGTACAGCACTTCGGTACAGGACAGCACAGTACAGCCCTTCAGTACAGGACAGTACAGCACTTCGGTACAGGACAGCACAGTACAAGCCCTTCAGTACAGGAAAGCACAGTACAAACCTTCAGTAGAGGACAGCACAGTACAAGCCCTTCAGTACAGGACAGCACAGTACAAGCCCTTTAGTACAGGAGAGCACAGTACAGCCCTTCAGTACAGGACAGCACAGTACAAGCCCTTCAGTACAGGACTGCACAGTACAAGCCCTTCAGTACAGGACAGTACAGTACAGACATTCAGTACAGGACATTACAGTACAAGCCCTTCAGTACAGGACTGCACAGTACAGTCCTTCAGTACAGGACAGCACAGTAGAAGCCCTTCAGTACAGGACAATACAGCCCTTCAGTACAGGACAGCACAGTACAAGCCCTTCAGTACAGGACAGCACAGTACAGCCCTTCAGTACAGGACAGCACAGTACAACCTTTCAGTACAGGACAGCAGAGTACAAGCCCTCAGGACAGGACAGCACAGTACAAGCCCTTTAGTACAGGAAAGCACAGTACAAACCTTCAGTAGAGGACAGCACAGTACAAGCCCTTCAGTACAGGACAGCACAGTACAAGCCCTTTAGTACAGGAGAACACAGTACAGCCCTTCAGTACAGGACAGCACAGTACAAGCCCTTTAGTACAGGAGAGCACAGTACAGCCCTTCAGTACAGGACAGCACAGTACAAGCCCTTCAGTACAGGACAGCACAGTACAAGCCCTTCAGTACAGGACAGCACAGTACAGCCCTTCAGTACAGGACAGCACAGTACAACCTTTCAGTACAGGACAGCACAGTACAAGCCCTCAGGACAGGACAGCACAGTACAAGCCCTTTAGTACAGGAGAGCCCAGTACAGTCCTTCAGTACAGGACAGCACAGCACAAGCCCTTCAGTACACGACAGCACAGTACAGCCCTTCAGTACAGGACAGCACAGTACAGCCCTTCAGTACAGGACCGCACAGTACAAGCCTTTCAGTACAGGACTGCACAGTACAGCCCTTCAGTACAGGACACAGTACAAGCCTTTCAGTACAGGACAGAACAGTACAGCCCTTCAATACAGGACAGCACAGCACAGCAGAGTACAGTACATTCCTTCTGTACAGGACAGCACAGTACAAGCCCTTCAGTACAGGAGAGCCCAGTACAGTCCTTCAGTACAGGACAGCACAGCACAAGCCCTTCAGTACACGACAGCACAGTACAGCCCTTCAGTACAGGACAGCACAGTACAAGCCCTTCAGTACAGCACTGCACAGTACAAGCCCTTCAGCACAGGACAGCACAGTACAGTCGTTCAGTACAGGACAGCACAGTACAAGCCCTTCAGAACAGGACTGCACAGTACAGTCCTTCAGTACAGGACAGCACAGTACTAGCCCTTCAGTACAGGACAGTACAGCACTTTGGTACAGGACAGCACAGTACAGCCCTTCAGTACAGGACAGTACAGCACTTCGGTACAGGACAGCACAGTACAGCCCTTCAGTACAGGACAGTACAGCACTTCGGTACAGGACAGCACAGTACAAGCCCTTCAGTACAGGAAAGCACAGTACAAACCTTCAGTAGAGGACAGCACAGTACAAGCCCTTCAGTACAGGACAGCACAGTACAAGCCCTTTAGTACAGGAGAGCACAGTACAGCCCTTCAGTACAGGACAGCACAGTACAAGCCCTTCAGTACAGGACTGCACAGTACAAGCCCTTCAGTACAGGACAGTACAGTACAGACATTCAGTACAGGACATTACAGTACAAGCCCTTCAGTACAGGACTGCACAGTACAGTCCTTCAGTACAGGACAGCACAGTAGAAGCCCTTCAGTACAGGACAATACAGCCCTTCAGTACAGGACAGCACAGTACAAGCCCTTCAGTACAGGACAGCACAGTACAGCCCTTCAGTACAGGACAGCACAGTACAACCTTTCAGTACAGGACAGCAGAGTACAAGCCCTCAGGACAGGACAGCACAGTACAAGCCCTTTAGTACAGGAAAGCACAGTACAAACCTTCAGTAGAGGACAGCACAGTACAAGCCCTTCAGTACAGGACAGCAAAGTACAAGCCCTTTAGTACAGGAGAACACAGTACAGCCCTTCAGTACAGGACAGCACAGTACAAGCCCTTTAGTACAGGAGAGCACAGTACAGCCCTTCAGTACAGGACAGCACAGTACAAGCCCTTCAGTACAGGACAGCACAGTACAAGCCCTTCAGTACAGGACAGCACAGTACAGCCCTTCAGTACAGGACAGCACAGTACAACCTTTCAGTATAGGACAGCACAGTACAAGCCCTCAGGACAGGACAGCACAGTACAAGCCCTTTAGTACAGGAGAGCCCAGTACAGTCCTTCAGTACAGGACAGCACAGCACAAGCCCTTCAGTACACGACAGCACAGTACAGCCCTTCAGTACAGGACAGCACAGTACAGCCCTTCAGTACAGGACCGCACAGTACAAGCCTTTCAGTACAGGACTGCACAGTACAGCCCTTCAGTACAGGACACAGTACAAGCCTTTCAGTACAGGACAGAACAGTACAGCCCTTCAATACAGGACAGCACAGCACAGCAGAGTACAGTACATTCCTTCTGTACAGGACAGCACAGTACAAGCCCTTCAGTACAGGACTGCACAGTACAGTCCTTCAGTACAGGTCAGCACAGCACATCCCTTCAGTACGAACAGCACAGTAGAAGCCTTTCAGTACAGGACAGCACAGTACAGCCCTTCAGTACAGGACAGCACAGTACAAGCCCTTCAGTACAGGACTGCACAGTACAAGCCCTTCAGTACAGGACAGCACAGCACAGCCCTTCAGTACAAGACAGCACAGTACAAGAGCTTCAGTACAGGACAGCAAAGTACAGTCCTTCAGTACAGGACAACACAGTACAAGCCCTTCAGTACGGACAGCACAGTAGAAGCCTTTCAGTACAGAACTGCACAGTACAGGACAGCACAGCACAGCCCTTAAGTACGGACAGCACAGTACAAGCCCTTCAGTACAGTACTGCACAATACAATCCCTTCAGTACAGGACTGCACAGTACAAGCCCTTCAGTACAGGACAGCACAGCACAGACCTTCAGTACAAGACAGCACAGTAGAAGCGCTTCAGTACAGGACAGCAAAGTACAGTCCTTCAGTACAGGACAACACAGTACAAGCCCTTCAGTACAGGA
The DNA here is from genome assembly GCF_048418815.1 of Hemitrygon akajei. NCBI lineage: Eukaryota > Metazoa > Chordata > Chondrichthyes > Myliobatiformes > Dasyatidae > Hemitrygon > Hemitrygon akajei. Next base: position 148,713,178 of record NC_133124.1, on the reverse strand, counting down.
CAGCACAGTGCAGTCCTTCAGTACGGACAGCACAGTAGAAGCCTTTCAGTACAGAACTGCACAGTACAGTCCATCAGTACAGGACAGCACAGTACAGCCCTTAAGTATGGACAGCACAGTACAAGCCCTTCAGTACAGTACTGCACAATACAAGCCTTTCAGTACAGGACAGCACAGTACAAGCCCTTCAGTACAGGACTGCACAGTACAAGCCCTTCAGTACAGGACTGCACAGCACAGCCCTTCAGTACAAGACAGCACATACAAGCGCTTCAGTACAGGACAGCAAAGTACAGTCCTTCAGTACAGGACAACATAGTACAAGCCCTTCAGTACAGGACAGCACAGTGCAGTCCTTCAGTACGGACAGCACAGTAGAAGCCTTTCAGTACAGAACTGCACAGTACAGTCCATCAGTACAGGACAGCACAGTACAGCCCTTAAGTACGGACAGCACATACAAGCCCTTCAGTACAGGACTGCACAGTACAAGCCCTTCAGTACAGGACAGCACAGCACAGCCCTTCAGTACAAGACAGCACAGTACAAGCGCTTCAGTACAGGACAGCAAAGTACAGTCCTTCAGTACAGGACAACACAGTACAAGCCCTTCAGTACAGGACAGCACAGTATAGTCCTTCAGTACAGGACAGCACAGTTCAACCCTTCAGTACAGGACAGCACAGTAGAAGCCTTTAAGTACAGGACAGCACAGTACAAGCCCGTCTGTACAGGACAGCACAGTACAAGCCTTTCAGTACAGGGCAGCACAGCAAATTCCTTCAGTACAGGACAGCACAGCACAAGCCCTTCAATACACGACAGCACAGTACAAGCCCTTCAGTACAGGACTACACAGTACAGTCCTTCAGTACAGGACAGCACAGTACAAGCCCTTCAGTACAAGACAGCACAGTACAAGCCCTTCAGTACAGGAGAGCACAACACAGCCCTTCAGTACAAGACAGCACAGTACAGCCCTTCAGTACAGGACAGCACAGTACAAGCCCTTTAGTACAGGAGAGCACAGTACAGCCCTTCAGTACAGGACAGCACAGCACAAGCCCTTCAGTACACGACAGCACAGTACAGCCCTTCAGTACAGGACAGCACAGTACAGCCCTTCAGTACAGGACCGCACAGTACAAGCCTTTCAGTACAGGACTGCACAGTACAGCCCTTCAGTACAGGACACAGTACAAGCCTTTCAGTACAGGACAGAACAGTACAGCCCTTAAGTACGGACAGCACAGTACAAGCCCTTCAGTACAGTACTGCACAATACAAGCCTTTCAGTACAGGACTGCACAGTACAAGCCCTTCAGTACAGGACAGCACAGCACAGACCTTCAGTACAAGACAGCACAGTAGAAGCGCTTCAGTACAGGACAGCAAAGTACAGTCCTTCAGTACAGGACAACACAGTACAAGCCCTTCAGTACAGGACAGCACAGTGCAGTCCTTCAGTACGGACAGCACAGTAGAAGCCTTTCAGTACAGAACTGCACAGTACAGTCCATCAGTACAGGACAGCACAGTACAGCCCTTAAGTATGGACAGCACAGTACAAGCCCTTCAGTACAGTACTGCACAATACAAGCCTTTCAGTACAGGACAGCACAGTACAAGCCCTTCAGTACAGGACTGCACAGTACAAGCCCTTCAGTACAGGACTGCACAGCACAGCCCTTCAGTACAAGAGAGCACATACAAGCGCTTCAGTACAGGACAGCAAAGTACAGTCCTTCAGTACAGGACAACATAGTACAAGCCCTTCAGTACAGGACAGCACAGTGCAGTCCTTCAATACGGACAGCACAGTAGAAGCCTTTCAGTACAGAACTGCACAGTACAGTCCATCAGTACAGGACAGCACAGTACAGCCCTTAAGTACGGACAGCACATACAAGCCCTTCAGTACAGGACTGCACAGTACAAGCCCTTCAGTACAGGACAGCACAGCACAGCCCTTCAGTACAAGACAGCACAGTACAAGCGCTTCAGTACAGGACAGCAAAGTACAGTCCTTCAGTACAGGACAACACAGTACAAGCCCTTCAGTACAGGACAGCACAGTATAGTCCTTCAGTACAGGACAGCACAGTTCAACCCTTCAGTACAGGACAGCACAGTAGAAGCCTTTAAGTACAGGACAGCACAGTACAAGCCCGTCTGTACAGGACAGCACAGTACAAGCCTTTCAGTACAGGGCAGCACAGCAAATTCCTTCAGTACAGGACAGCACAGCACAAGCCCTTCAATACACGACAGCACAGTACAAGCCCTTCAGTACAGGACTACACAGTACAGTCCTTCAGTACAGGACAGCACAGTACAAGCCCTTCAGTACAAGACAGCACAGTACAAGCCCTTCAGTACAGGAGAGCACAACACAGCCCTTCAGTACAAGACAGCACAGTACAGCCCTTCAGTACAGGACAGCACAGTACAAGCCCTTTAGTACAGGAGAGCACAGTACAGCCCTTCAGTACAGGACAGCACAGCACAAGCCCTTCAGTACACGACAGCACAGTACAGCCCTTCAGTACAGGACAGCACAGTACAGCCCTTCAGTACAGGACCGCACAGTACAAGCCTTTCAGTACAGGACTGCACAGTACAGCCCTTCAGTACAGGACACAGTACAAGCCTTTCAGTACAGGACAGAACAGTACAGCCCTTCAATACAGGACAGCACAGCACAGCAGAGTACAGTACATTCCTTCTGTACAGGACAGCACAGTACAAGCCCTTCAGTACAGGACTGCACAGTACAGTCCTTCAGTACAGGTCAGCACAGCACATCCCTTCAGTACGAACAGCACAGTAGAAGCCTTTCAGTACAGGACAGCACAGTACAGCCCTTCAGTACAGGACAGCACAGTACAAGCCCTTCAGTACAGGACTGCACAGTACAAGCCCTTCAGTACAGGACAGCACAGCACAGCCCTTCAGTACAAGACAGCACAATATAAGAGCTTCAGTACAGGACAGCAAAGTACAGTCCTTCAGTACAGGACAACACAGTACAAGCCCTTCAGTACGGACAGCACAGTAGAAGCCTTTCAGTACAGAACTGCACAGTACAGGACAGCACAGCACAGCCCTTAAGTACGGACAGCACCGTACAAGCCCTTCAGTACAGTACTGCAAAATACAAGCCCTTCAGTACAGGACTGCACAGTACAAGCCCTTCAGTACAGGACAGCACAGCACAGACCTTCAGTACAAGACAGCACAGTACAAGCGCTTCAGTACAGGACAGCAAAGTACAGTCCTTCAGTACAGGACAACACAGTACAAGCCCTTCAGTACAGGACAGCACAGTGCAGTCCTTCAGTACGGACAGCACAGTAGAAGCCTTTCAGTACAGAACTGCACAGTACAGTCCATCAGTACAGGACAGCACAGTACAGCCCTTAAGTATGGACAGCACAGTACAAGCCCTTCAGTACAGTACTGCACAATACAAGCCTTTCAGTACAGGACAGCACAGTACAAGCCCTTCAGTACAGGACTGCACAGTACAAGCCCTTCAGTACAGGACTGCACAGCACAGCCCTTCAGTACAAGACAGCACATACAAGCGCTTCAGTACAGGACAGCAAAGTACAGTCCTTCAGTACAGGACAACACAGTACAAGCCCTTCAGTACAGGACAGCACAGTGCAGTCCTTCAGTACGGACAGCACAGTAGAAGCCTTTCAGTACAGAACTGCACAGTACAGTCCATCAGTACAGGACAGCACAGCACAGCCCTTAAGTACGGACAGCACATACAAGCCCTTCAGTACAGGACTGCACAGTACAAGCCCTTCAGTACAGGACAGCACAGCACAGCCCTTCAGTACAAGACAGCACAGTACAAGCGCTTCAGTACAGGACAGCAAAGTACAGTCCTTCAGTACAGGACAACACAGTACAAGCCCTTCAGTACAGGACAGCACAGTATAGTCCTTCAGTACAGGACAGCACAGTTCAACCCTTCAGTACAGGACAGCACAGTAGAAGCCCTTCAGTACAAGACAGCACAGTACAAGCCCTTCAGTACAGGAGAGCACAGTACAGCCCTTCAATACAGGACAGCACAGCACAAGCCCTTCAATACACGACAGCACAGTACAGTCCTTCAGTACAGGAGAGCACAGCACAGCCGTTCAGTACAAGGCAGCACAGTACAAGCCCTTCAGTACAGGACAGCACAGTACAGCCCTTCAGTACAAGACAGCTCAGTACAGCCCGTCAGTACAAGACAGCACAGTACAGCCCTTCAGTACAGGACAGCACAGCACAAGCCCTTCAATACACGACAGCACAGTACAGCCCTTCAGTACAGGACAGCACAGTACAAGCCCTTCAGTACACAACAGCACAGTACAAGCACTTCAGTACAGGAGAGCACAACACAGCCCTTCAGTACAAGACAGCACAGTACAGCCCTTCAGTACAGGAGAGCACAGTACAGCCCTTCAGTACAAGACAGCACAGTACAGCCCTTCAGTACAGGACAGCACAGCACAAGCCCTTCAATACACGACAGCACAGAACAAGCCCTTCAGTACAGGACTGCACAGTACAGTCCTTCAGTACAGGACAGCACAGTACAAGCCCTTCAGTACAGGACTGCACAGTACAAGCCCTTCAGTACAGGACAGCACAGTACAGTCATTCAGTACAGGACAGCACAGTACAAGCCCTTCAGTACAGGACTGCACAGTACAGTCCTTCAGTACAGGACAGCACAGTACAAGCCCTTCAGTACAGGACAATACAGCCCTTCAGTACAGGACAGCACAGTACAAGCCCTTCAGTACAGGACAGCACAGTACAGCCCTTCAGTACAGGACAGCACAGTACAACCCATCAGTACAGGACAGCACAGTACAAGCCCTCAGGACAGAACAGCACAATACAAGCCCTTTAGTACAGGAGAGCCCAGTACAGTCCTTCAGTACAGGACAGCACAGCACAAGCCCTTCAGTACACGACAGCACAGTACAGCCCTTCAGTACAGGACAGCACAGTACAAGCCCTTCAGTACAGCACTGCACAGTACAAGCCCTTCAGCACAGGACAGCACAGTACAGTCGTTCAGTACAGGACAGCACAGTACAAGCCCTTCAGAACAGGACTGCACAGTACAGTCCTTCAGTACAGGACAGCACAGTACCAGCCCTTCAGTACAGGACAGTACAGCACTTTGGTACAGGACAGCACAGTACAGCCCTTCAGTACAGGACAGTACAGCACTTCGGTACAGGACAGCACAGTACAGCCCTTCAGTACAGGACAGTACAGCACTTCGGTACAGGACAGCACAGTACAAGCCCTTCAGTACAGGAAAGCACAGTACAAACCTTCAGTAGAGGACAGCACAGTACAAGCCCTTCAGTACAGGACAGCACTGTACAAGCCCTTTAGTACAGGAGAGCACAGTACAGCCCTTCAGTACAGGACAGCACAGTACAAGCCCTTCAGTACAGGACTGCACAGTACAAGCCCTTCAGTACAGGACAGCACAGTACAGACATTCAGTACAGGACATTACAGTACAAGCCCTTCAGTACAGGACTGCACAGTACAGTCCTTCAGTACAGGACAGCACAGTAGAAGCCCTTCAGTACAGGACAATACAGCCCTTCAGTACAGGACAGCACAGTACAAGCCCTTCAGTACAGGACAGCACAGTACAGCCCTTCAGTACAGGACAGCACAGTACAACCTTTCAGTACAGGACAGCAGAGTACAAGCCCTCAGGACAGGACAGCACAGTACAAGCCCTTTAGTACAGGAAAGCACAGTACAAACCTTCAGTAGAGGACAGCACAGTACAAGCCCTTCAGTACAGGACAGCACAGTACAAGCCCTTTAGTACAGGAGAGCACAGTACAGCCCTTCAGTACAGGACAGCACAGTACAAGCCCTTCAGTACAGGACTGCACAGTACAAGCCCTTCAGTACAGTACAGACATTCAGTACAGGACATTACAGTACAAGCCCTTCAGTACAGGACTGCACAGTACAGTCCTTCAGTACAGGACAGCACAGTACAAGCCCTTCAGTACAGGACAATACAGCCCTTCAGTACAGGACAGCAGAGTACAAGCCCTTCAGTACAGGACAGCACAGTACAACCTTTCAGTACAGGACAGCACAGTACAAGCCCTCAGGACAGGACAGCACAGTACAAGCCCTTTAGTACAGGAGAGCCCAGTACAGTCCTTCAGTACAGGACAGCATAGCACAAGCCCTTCAGTACACGACAGCACAGTACAGCCCTTCAGTACAGGACAGCACAGTACAGCCCTTCAGTACAGGACCGCACAGTACAAGCCTTTCAGTACAGGACTGCACAGTACAGCCCTTCAGTACAGGACACAGTACAAGCCTTTCAGTACAGGACAGAACAGTACAGCCCTTCAATACAGGACAGCACAGCACAGCAGAGTACAGTACATTCCTTCTGTACAGGACAGCACAGTACAAGCCCTTCAGTACAGGACTGCACAGTACAGTCCTTCAGTACAGGTCAGCACAGCACATCCCTTCAGTACGAACAGCACAGTAGAAGCCTTTCAGTACAGGACAGCACAGTACAGCCCTTCAGTACAGGACAGCACAGTACAAGCCCTTCAGTACAGGACTGCACAGTACAAGCCCTTCAGTACAGGACAGCACAGCACAGCCCTTCAGTACAAGACAGCACAGTACAAGAGCTTCAGTACAGGACAGCAAAGTACAGTCCTTCAGTACAGGACAACACAGTACAAGCCCTTCAGTACGGACAGCACAGTAGAAGCCTTTCAGTACAGAACTGCACAGTACAGGACAGCACAGCACAGCCCTTAAGTACGGACAGCACAGTACAAGCCCTTCAGTACAGTACTGCACAATACAAGCCCTTCAGTACAGGACTGCACAGTACAAGCCCTTCAGTACAGGACAGCACAGCACAGACCTTCAGTACAAGACAGCACAGTACAAGCGCTTCAGTACAGGACAGCAAAGTACAGTCCTTCAGTACAGGACAACACAGTACAAGCCCTTCAGTACAGGACAGCACAGTGCAGTCCTTCAGTACGGACAGCACAGTAGAAGCCTTTCAGTACAGAACTGCACAGTACAGTCCATCAGTACAGGACAGCACAGTACAGCCCTTAAGTATGGACAGCACAGTACAAGCCCTTCAGTACAGTACTGCACAATACAAGCCTTTCAGTACAGGACAGCACAGTACAAGCCCTTCAGTACAGGACTGCACAGTACAAGCCCTTCAGTACAGGACTGCACAGCACAGCCCTTCAGTACAAGACAGCACATACAAGCGCTTCAGTACAGGACAGCAAAGTACAGTCCTTCAGTACAGGACAACACAGTACAAGCCCTTCAGTACAGGACAGCACAGTGCAGTCCTTCAGTACGGACAGCACAGTAGAAGCCTTTCAGTACAGAACTGCACAGTACAGTCCATCAGTACAAGACAGCACAGTACAGCCCTTCAGTACAGGACAGCACAGCACAAGCCCTTCAATACACGACAGCACAGTACAGCCCTTCAGTACAGGACAGCACAGTACAAGCCCTTCAGTACACAACAGCACAGTACAGCCCTTCAGTACAAGACAGCACAGTACAAGCACTTCAGTACAGGAGAGCACAACACAGCCCTTCAGTACAAGACAGCACAGTACAGCCCTTCAGTACAGGAGAGCACAGTACAGCCCTTCAGTACAAGTCAGCACAGTACAGCCCTTCAGTACAGGACAGCACAGCACAAGCCCTTCAATACACGACAGCACAGAACAAGCCCTTCAGTACAGGACTGCACAGTACAGTCCTTCAGTACAGGACAGCACAGTACAAGCCCTTCAGTACAGGACTGCACAGTACAAGCCCTTCAGTACAGAACAGCACAGTACAGTCATTCAGTACAGGACAGCACAGTACAAGCCCTTCAGTACAGGACTGCACAGTACAGTCCTTCAGTACAGGACAGCACAGTACAAGCCCTTCAGTACAGGACAATACAGCCCTTCAGTACAGGACAGCACAGTACAAGCCCTTCAGTACAGGACAGCACAGTACAGCCCTTCAGTACAGGACAGCACAGTACAACCCATCAGTACAGGACAGCACAGTACAAGCCCTCAGGACAGAACAGCACAATACAAGCCCTTTAGTACAGGAGAGCCCAGTACAGTCCTTCAGTACAGGACAGCACAGCACAAGCCCTTCAGTACTCGACAGCACAGTACAGCCCTTCAGTACAGGACAGCACAGTACAAGCCCTTCAGTACAGCACTGCACAGTACAAGCCCTTCAGCACAGGACAGCACAGTACAGTCGTTCAGTACAGGACAGCACAGTACAAGCCCTTCAGAACAGGACTGCACAGTACAGTCCTTCAGTACAGGACAGCACAGTACTAGCCCTTCAGTACAGGACAGTACAGCACTTTGGTACAGGACAGCACAGTACAGCCCTTCAGTACAGGACAGTACAGCACTTCGGTACAGGACAGCACAGTACAGCCCTTCAGTACAGGACAGTACAGCACTTCGGTACAGGACAGCACAGTACAAGCCCTTCAGTACAGGAAAGCACAGTACAAACCTTCAGTAGAGGACAGCACAGTACAAGCCCTTCGGTACAGGACTGCACAGTACAGTCCTTCAGTACAGGACAGCACAGTAGAAGCCCTTCAGTACAGGACAATACAGCCCTTCAGTACAGGACAGCACAGTACAAGCCCTTCAGTACAGGACAGCACAGTACAGCCCTTCAGTACAGGACAGCACAGTACAACCTTTCAGTACAGGACAGCAGAGTACAAGCCCTCAGGACATGACAGCACAGTACAAGCCCTTTAGTACAGGAAAGCACAGTACAAACCTTCAGTAGAGGACAGCACAGTACAAGCCCTTCAGTACAGGACAGCACAGTACAAGCCCTTTAGTACAGGAGAGCACAGTACAGCCCTTCAGTACAGGACAGCACAGTACAAGCCCTTCAGTACAGGACTGCACAGTACAAGCCCTTCAGTACAGGACAGCACAGTACAGACATTCAGTACAGGACATTACAGTACAAGCCCTTCAGTACAGGACTGCACAGTACAGTCCTTCAGTACAGGACAGCACAGTACAAGCCCTTCAGTACAGGACAATACAGCCCTTCAGTACAGGACAGCACAGTACAAGCCCTTCAGTACAGGACAGCACAGTACAGCCCTTCAGTACAGGACAGCACAGTACAACCTTTCAGTACAGGACAGCACAGTACAAGCCCTCAGGACAGGACAGCACAGTACAAGCCCTTTAGTACAGGAGAGCCCAGTACAGTCCTTCAGTACAGGACAGCACAGCACAAGCCCTTCAGTACACGACAGCACAGTACAGCCCTTCAGTACAGGAAAGCACAGTACAGCCCTTCAGTACAGGACCGCACAGTACAAGCCTTTCAGTACAGGACTGCACAGTACAGCCCTTCAGTACAGGACACAGTACAAGCCTTTCAGTACAGGACAGAACAGTACAGCCCTTCAATACAGGACAGCACAGCACAGCAGAGTACAGTACATTCCTTCTGTACAGGACAGCACAGTACAAGCCCTTCAGTACAGGACTGCACAGTACAGTCCTTCAGTACAGGTCAGCACAGCACATCCCTTCAGTACGAACAGCACAGTAGAAGCCTTTCAGTACAGGACAGCACAGTGCAGTCCTTCAGTACGGACAGCACAGTAGAAGCCTTTCAGTACAGAACTGCACAGTACAGTCCATCAGTACAGGACAGCACAGTACAGCCCTTAAGTATGGACAGCACAGTACAAGCCCTTCAGTACAGTACTGCACAATACAAGCCTTTCAGTACAGGACAGCACAGTACAAGCCCTTCAGTACAGGACTGCACAGTACAAGCCCTTCAGTACAGGACTGCACAGCACAGCCCTTCAGTACAAGACAGCACATACAAGCGCTTCAGTACAGGACAGCAAAGTACAGTCCTTCAGTACAGGACAACACAGTACAAGCCCTTCAGTACAGGACAGCACAGTGCAGTCCTTCAGTACGGACAGCACAGTAGAAGCCTTTCAGTACAGAACTGCACAGTACAGTCCATCAGTACAAGACAGCACAGTACAGCCCTTCAGTACAGGACAGCACAGCACAAGCCCTTCAATACACGACAGCACAGTACAGCCCTTCAGTACAGGACAGCACAGTACAAGCCCTTCAGTACACAACAGCACAGTACAGCCCTTCAGTACAAGACAGCACAGTACAAGCACTTCAGTACAGGAGAGCACAACACAGCCCTTCAGTACAAGACAGCACAGTACAGCCCTTCAGTACAGGAGAGCACAGTACAGCCCTTCAGTACAAGACAGCACAGTACAGCCCTTCAGTACAGGACAGCACAGCACAAGCCCTTCAATACACGACAGCACAGAACAAGCCCTTCAGTACAGGACTGCACAGTACAGTCCTTCAGTACAGGACAGCACAGTACAAGCCCTTCAGTACAGGACTGCACAGTACAAGCCCTTCAGTACAGAACAGCACAGTACAGTCATTCAGTACAGGACAGCACAGTACAAGCCCTTCAGTACAGGACTGCACAGTACAGTCCTTCAGTACAGGACAGCACAGTACAAGCCCTTCAGTACAGGACAATACAGCCCTTCAGTACAGGACAGCACAGTACAAGCCCTTCAGTACAGGACAGCACAGTACAGCCCTTCAGTACAGGACAGCACAGTACAACCCATCAGTACAGGACAGCACAGTACAAGCCCTCAGGACAGAACAGCACAATACAAGCCCTTTAGTACAGGAGAGCCCAGTACAGTCCTTCAGTACAGGACAGCACAGCACAAGCCCTTCAGTACACGACAGCACAGTACAGCCCTTCAGTACAGGACAGCACAGTACAAGCCCTTCAGTACAGCACTGCATAGTACAAGCCCTTCAGCACAGGACAGCACAGTACAGTCGTTCAGTACAGGACAGCACAGTACAAGCCCTTCAGAACAGGACTGCACAGTACAGTCCTTCAGTACAGGACAGCACAGTACTAGCCCTTCAGTACAGGACAGTACAGCACTTTGGTACAGGACAGCACAGTACAGCCCTTCAGTACAGGACAGTACAGCACTTCGGTACAGGACAGCACAGTACAGCCCTTCAGTACAGGACAGTACAGCACTTCGGTACAGGACAGCACAGTACAAGCCCTTCAGTACAGGAAAGCACAGTACAAACCTTCAGTAGAGGACAGCACAGTACAAGCCCTTCAGTACAGGACTGCACAGTACAAGCCCTTCAGTACAGGACAGCACAGTACAGACATTCAGTACAGGACATTACAGTACAAGCCCTTCAGTACAGGACTGCACAGTACAGTCCTTCAGTACAGGACAGCACAGTAGAAGCCCTTCAGTACAGGACAATACAGCCCTTCAGTACAGGACAGCACAGTACAAGCCCTTCAGTACAGGACAGCACAGTACAGCCCTTCAGTACAGGACAGCACAGTACAACCTTTCAGTACAGGACAGCAGAGTACAAGCCCTCAGGACAGGACAGCACAGTACAAGCCCTTTAGTACAGGAAAGCACAGTACAAACCTTCAGTAGAGGACAGCACAGTACAAGCCCTTCAGTACAGGACAGCACAGTACAAGCCCTTTAGTACAGGAGAGCACAGTACAGCCCTTCAGTACAGGACAGCACAGTACAAGCCCTTCAGTACAGGACTGCACAGTACAAGCCCTTCAGTACAGGACAGCACAGTACAGACATTCAGTACAGGACATTACAGTACAAGCCCTTCAGTACAGGACTGCACAGTACAGTCCTTCAGTACAGGACAGCACAGTACAAGCCCTTCAGTACAGGACAATACAGCCCTTCAGTACAGGACAGCACAGTACAAGCCCTTCAGTACAGGACAGCACAGTACAGCCCTTCAGTACAGGACAGCACAGTACAACCTTTCAGTACAGGACAGCACAGTACAAGCCCTCAGGACAGGACAGCACAGTAGAAGCCCTGTAGTACAGGAGAGCCCAGTACAGTCCTTCAGTACAGGACAGCACAGCACAAGCCCTTCAGTACACGACAGCACAGTACAGCCCTTCAGTACAGGACAGCACAGTACAGCCCTTCAGTACAGGACCGCACAGTACAAGCCTTTCAGTACAGGACTGCACAGTACAGCCCTTCAGTACAGGACACAGTACAAGCCTTTCAGTACAGGACAGAACAGTACAGCCCTTCAATACAGGACAGCACAGCACAGCAGAGTACAGTACATTCCTTCTGTACAGGACAGCACAGTACAAGCCCTTCAGTACAGGACTGCACAGTACAGTCCTTCAGTACAGGTCAGCACAGCACATCCCTTCAGTACGAACAGCACAGTAGAAGCCTTTCAGTACAGGACAGCACAGTACAGCCCTTCAGTACAGGACAGCACAGTACAAGCCCGTCAGTACAGGACTGCACAGTACAAGCCCTTCAGTACAGGACAGCACAGCACAGCCCTTCAGTACAAGACAGCACAGTACAAGAGCTTCAGTACAGGACGGCAAAGTACAGTCCTTCAGTACAGGACAACACAGTACAAGCCCTTCAGTACGGACAGCACAGTAGAAGCCTTTCAGTACAGAACTGCACAGTACAGGACAGCACAGCACAGCCCTTAAGTACGGACAGCACAGTACAAGCCCTTCAGTACAGTACTGCACAATACAAGCCCTTCAGTACAGGACTGCACAGTACAAGCCCTTCAGTACAGGACAGCACAGCACAGACCTTCAGTACAAGACAGCACAGTACAAGCGCTTCAGTACAGGACAGCAAAGTACAGTCCTTCAGTACAGGACAACACAGTACAAGCCCTTCAGTACAGGACAGCACAGTGCAGTCCTTCAGAACGGACAGCACAGTAGAAGCCTTTCAGTACAGAACTGCACAGTACAGTCCATCAGTACAGGACAGCACAGTACAGCCCTTAAGTATGGACAGCACAGTACAAGCCCTTCAGTACAGTACTGCACAATACAAGCCTTTCAGTACAGGACAGCACAGTACAAGCCCTTCAGTACAGGACTGCACAGTACAAGCCCTTCAGTACAGGACTGCACAGCACAGCCCTTCAGTACAAGACAGCACATACAAGCGCTTCAGTACAGGACAGCAAAGTACAGTCATTCAGTACAGGACAACACAGTACAAGCCCTTCAGTACAGGACAGCACAGTGCAGTCCTTCAGTACGGACAGCACAGTAGAAGCCTTTCAGTACAGAACTGCACAGTACAGTCCATCAGTACAGGACAGCACAGCACAGCCCTTAAGTACGGACAGCACATACAAGCCCTTCAGTACAGGAGTGCACAGTACAAGCCCTTCAGTACAGGACAGCACAGCACAGCCCTTCAGTACAAGACAGCACAGTACAAGCGCTTCAGTACAGGACAGCAAAGTACAGTCCTTCAGTACAGGACAACACAGTACAAGCCCTTCAGTACAGGACAGCACAGTTCAACCCTTCAGTACAGGACAGCACAGTAGAAGCCTTTAAGTACAGGACAGCACAGTACAAGCCCGTCTGTACAGGACAGCACAGTACAAGCCTTTCAGTACAGGGCAGCACAGCAAATTCCTTCAGTACAGGACAGCGCAGCACAAGCCCTTCAATACACGACAGCACAGTACAAGCCCTTCAGTACAGGACTACACAGTACAGTCCTTCAGTACAGGACAGCACAGTACAAGCCCTTCAGTACAAGACAGCACAGTACAAGCCCTTCAGTACAGGAGAGCACAACACAGCCCTTCAGTACAAGACAGCACAGTACAGCCCTTCAGTACAGGACAGCACAGTACAAGCCCTTTAGTACAGGAGAGCACAGTACAGCCCTTCAGTACAGGACAGCACAGCACAAGCCCTTCAGTACACGACAGCACAGTACAGCCCTTCAGTACAGGACAGCACAGTACAGCCCTTCAGTACAGGACCGCACAGTACAAGCCTTTCAGTACAGGACTGCACAGTACAGCCCTTCAGTACAGGACACAGTACAAGCCTTTCAGTACAGGACAGAACAGTACAGCCCTTCAATACAGGACAGCACAGCACAGCAGAGTACAGTACATTCCTTCTGTACAGGACAGCACAGTACAAGCCCTTCAGTACAGGACTGCACAGTACAGTCCTTCAGTACAGGTCAGCACAGCACATCCCTTCAGTACGAACAGCACAGTAGAAGCCTTTCAGTACAGGACAGCACAGTACAGCCCTTCAGTACAGGACAGCACAGTACAAGCCCTTCAGTACAGGACTGCACAGTACAAGCCCTTCAGTACAGGACAGCACAGCACAGCCCTTCAGTACAAGACAGCACAGTACAAGAGCTTCAGTACAGGACAGCAAAGTACAGTCCTTCAGTACAGGACAACACAGTACAAGCCCTTCAGTACGGACAGCACAGTAGAAGCCTTTCAGTACAGAACTGCACAGTACAGGACAGCACAGCACAGCCCTTAAGTACGGACAGCACAGTACAAGCCCTTCAGTACAGTACTGCAAAATACAAGCCCTTCAGTACAGGACTGCACAGTACAAGCCCTTCAGTACAGGACAGCACAGCACAGACCTTCAGTACAAGACAGCACAGTACAAGCGCTTCAGTACAGGACAGCAAAGTACAGTCCTTCAGTACAGGACAACACAGTACAAGCCCTTCAGTACAGGACAGCACAGTGCAGTCCTTCAGTACGGACAGCACAGTAGAAGCCTTTCAGTACAGAACTGCACAGTACAGTCCATCAGTACAGGACAGCACAGTACAGCCCTTAAGTATGGACAGCACAGTACAAGCCCTTCAGTACAGTACTGGACAATACAAGCCTTTCAGTACAGGACAGCACAGTACAAGCCCTTCAGTACAGGACTGCACAGTACAAGCCCTTCAGTACAGGACTGCACAGCACAGCCCTTCAGTACAAAACAGCACATACAAGCGCTTCAGTACAGGACAGCAAAGTACAGTCCTTCAGTACAGGACAACACAGTACAAGCCCTTCAGTACAGGACAGCACAGTGCAGTCCTTCAGTACGGACAGCACAGTAGAAGCCTTTCAGTACAGAACTGCACAGTACAGTCCATCAGTACAGAACAGCACAGCACAGCCCTTAAGTACGGACAGCACATACAAGCCCTTCAGTACAGGACAGCACAGCACAGCCCTTCAGTACAAGACAGCACAGTACAAGCGCTTCAGTACAGGACAGCAAAGTACAGTCCTTCAGTACAGGACAACACAGTACAAGCCCTTCAGTACAGGACAGCACAGTATAGTCCTTCAGTACAGGACAGCACAGTTCAACCCTTCAGTACAGGACAGCACAGTAGAAGCCTTTAAGTACAGGACAGCACAGTACAAGCCCGTCTGTACAGGACAGCACAGTACAAGCCTTTCAGTACAGGGCAGCACAGCAAATTCCTTCAGTACAGGACAGCACAGCACAGCCCTTCAGTACAAGACAGCACAGTACAAGAGCTTCAGTACAGGACGGCAAAGTACAGTCCTTCAGTACAGGACAACACAGTACAAGCCCTTCAGTACGGACAGCACAGTAGAAGCCTTTCAGTACAGAACTGCACAGTACAGGACAGCACAGCACAGCCCTTAAGTACGGACAGCACAGTACAAGCCCTTCAGTACAGTACTGCACAATACAAGCCCTTCAGTACAGGACTGCACAGTACAAGCCCTTCAGTACAGGACAGCACAGCACAGACCTTCAGTACAAGACAGCACAGTACAAGCGCTTCAGTACAGGACAGCAAAGTACAGTCCTTCAGTACAGGACAACACAGTACAAGCCCTTCAGTACAGGACAGCACAGTGCAGTCCTTCAGAACGGACAGCACAGTAGAAGCCTTTCAGTACAGAACTGCACAGTACAGTCCATCAGTACAGGACAGCACAGTACAGCCCTTAAGTATGGACAGCACAGTACAAGCCCTTCAGTACAGTACTGCACAATACAAGCCTTTCAGTACAGGACAGCACAGTACAAGCCCTTCAGTACAGGACTGCACAGTACAAGCCCTTCAGTACAGGACTGCACAGCACAGCCCTTCAGTACAAGACAGCACATACAAGCGCTTCAGTACAGGACAGCAAAGTACAGTCATTCAGTACAGGACAACACAGTACAAGCCCTTCAGTACAGGACAGCACAGTGCAGTCCTTCAGTACGGACAGCACAGTAGAAGCCTTTCAGTACAGAACTGCACAGTACAGTCCATCAGTACAGGACAGCACAGCACAGCCCTTAAGTACGGACAGCACATACAAGCCCTTCAGTACAGGAGTGCACAGTACAAGCCCTTCAGTACAGGACAGCACAGCACAGCCCTTCAGTACAAGACAGCACAGTACAAGCGCTTCAGTACAGGACAGCAAAGTACAGTCCTTCAGTACAGGACAACACAGTACAAGCCCTTCAGTACAGGACAGCACAGTTCAACCCTTCAGTACAGGACAGCACAGTAGAAGCCTTTAAGTACAGGACAGCACAGTACAAGCCCGTCTGTACAGGACAGCACAGTACAAGCCTTTCAGTACAGGGCAGCACAGCAAATTCCTTCAGTACAGGACAGCGCAGCACAAGCCCTTCAATACACGACAGCACAGTACAAGCCCTTCAGTACAGGACTACACAGTACAGTCCTTCAGTACAGGACAGCACAGTACAAGCCCTTCAGTACAAGACAGCACAGTACAAGCCCTTCAGTACAGGAGAGCACAACACAGCCCTTCAGTACAAGACAGCACAGTACAGCCCTTCAGTACAGGACAGCACAGTACAAGCCCTTTAGTACAGGAGAGCACAGTACAGCCCTTCAGTACAGGACAGCACAGCACAAGCCCTTCAGTACACGACAGCACAGTACAGCCCTTCAGTACAGGACAGCACAGTACAGCCCTTCAGTACAGGACCGCACAGTACAAGCCTTTCAGTACAGGACTGCACAGTACAGCCCTTCAGTACAGGACACAGTACAAGCCTTTCAGTACAGGACAGAACAGTACAGCCCTTCAATACAGGACAGCACAGCACAGCAGAGTACAGTACATTCCTTCTGTACAGGACAGCACAGTACAAGCCCTTCAGTACAGGACTGCACAGTACAGTCCTTCAGTACAGGTCAGCACAGCACATCCCTTCAGTACGAACAGCACAGTAGAAGCCTTTCAGTACAGGACAGCACAGTACAGCCCTTCAGTACAGGACAGCACAGTACAAGCCCTTCAGTACAGGACTGCACAGTACAAGCCCTTCAGTACAGGACAGCACAGCACAGCCCTTCAGTACAAGACAGCACAGTACAAGAGCTTCAGTACAGGACAGCAAAGTACAGTCCTTCAGTACAGGACAACACAGTACAAGCCCTTCAGTACGGACAGCACAGTAGAAGCCTTTCAGTACAGAACTGCACAGTACAGGACAGCACAGCACAGCCCTTAAGTACGGACAGCACAGTACAAGCCCTTCAGTACAGTACTGCAAAATACAAGCCCTTCAGTACAGGACTGCACAGTACAAGCCCTTCAGTACAGGACAGCACAGCACAGACCTTCAGTACAAGACAGCACAGTACAAGCGCTTCAGTACAGGACAGCAAAGTACAGTCCTTCAGTACAGGACAACACAGTACAAGCCCTTCAGTACAGGACAGCACAGTGCAGTCCTTCAGTACGGACAGCACAGTAGAAGCCTTTCAGTACAGAACTGCACAGTACAGTCCATCAGTACAGGACAGCACAGTACAGCCCTTAAGTATGGACAGCACAGTACAAGCCCTTCAGTACAGTACTGCACAATACAAGCCTTTCAGTACAGGACAGCACAGTACAAGCCCTTCAGTACAGGACTGCACAGTACAAGCCCTTCAGTACAGGACTGCACAGCACAGCCCTTCAGTACAAAACAGCACATACAAGCGCTTCAGTACAGGACAGCAAAGTACAGTCCTTCAGTACAGGACAACACAGTACAAGCCCTTCAGTACAGGACAGCACAGTGCAGTCCTTCAGTACGGACAGCACAGTAGAAGCCTTTCAGTACAGAACTGCACAGTACAGTCCATCAGTACAGGACAGCACAGCACAGCCCTTAAGTACGGACAGCACATACAAGCCCTTCAGTACAGGACAGCACAGCACAGCCCTTCAGTACAAGACAGCACAGTACAAGCGCTTCAGTACAGGACAGCAAAGTACAGTCCTTCAGTACAGGACAACACAGTACAAGCCCTTCAGTACAGGACAGCACAGTATAGTCCTTCAGTACAGGACAGCACAGTTCAACCCTTCAGTACAGGACAGCACAGTAGAAGCCTTTAAGTACAGGACAGCACAGTACAAGCCCGTCTGTACAGGACAGCACAGTACAAGCCTTTCAGTACAGGGCAGCACAGCAAATTCCTTCAGTACAGGACAGCACAGCACAAGCCCTTCAATACACGACAGCACAGTACAAGCCCTTCAGTACAGGACTACACAGTACAGTCCTTCAGTACAGGACAGCACAGTACAAGCCCTTCAGTACAAGACAGCACAGTACAAGCCCTTCAGTACAGGAGAGCACAACACAGCCCTTCAGTACAAGACAGCACAGTACAGCCCTTCAGTACAGGACAGCACAGTACAAGCCCTTTAGTACAGGAGAGCACAGTACAGCCCTTCAGTACAGGACAGCACAGTACAAGCCCTTCAGTACAGGACTGCACAGTACAAGCCCTTCAGTACAGGACAGCACAGTACAGTCATTCAGTACAGGACAGCACAGTACAAGCCCTTCTGTAAAGGACTGCACAGTACAGTCCTTCAGTACAGGACAGCACAGTACAAGCCCTTCAGTACAGGACTGCACAGTACAGCCCTTTAGTACAGGACAGCACAGTACAGTCATTCAGTACAGGACAGCACAGTACAAGCCCTTTAGTACAGGAGAGCACAGTACAGCCCTTCAGTACAGGACAGCACAGTA
Organism: Hemitrygon akajei; assembly: GCF_048418815.1. NCBI lineage: Eukaryota > Metazoa > Chordata > Chondrichthyes > Myliobatiformes > Dasyatidae > Hemitrygon > Hemitrygon akajei. Next base: position 148,694,107 of record NC_133124.1, on the reverse strand, counting down.
CAAGCCCTTCAGTACAGGACTGCACAGTACAAGCCCTTCAGTACAGGACAGCACAGTACAGTCATTCAGTACAGGACAGCACAGTACAAGCCCTTCTGTAAAGGACTGCACAGTACAGTCCTTCAGTACAGGACAGCACAGTACAAGCCCTTCAGTACAGGACTGCACAGTACAGTCCTTCAGTACAGGTCAGCACAGCACATCCCTTCAGTACGAACAGCACAGTAGAAGCCTTTCAGTACAGGACAGCACAGTACAGCCCTTCAGTACAGGACAGCACAGTACAAGCCCTTCAGTACAGGACTGCACAGTACAAGCCCTTCAGTACAGGACAGCACAGCACAGCCCTTCAGTACAAGACAGCACAGTACAAGAGCTTCAGTACAGGACAGCAAAGTACAGTCCTTCAGTACAGGACAACACAGTACAAGCCCTTCAGTACGGACAGCACAGTAGAAGCCTTTCAGTACAGAACTGCACAGTACAGGACAGCACAGCACAGCCCTTAAGTACGGACAGCACAGTACAAGCCCTTCAGTACAGTACTGCAAAATACAAGCCCTTCAGTACAGGACTGCACAGTACAAGCCCTTCAGTACAAGACAGCACATACAAGCGCTTCAGTACAGGACAGCAAAGTACAGTCATTCAGTACAGGACAACACAGTACAAGCCCTTCAGTACAGGACAGCACAGTGCAGTCCTTCAGTACGGACAGCACAGTAGAAGCCTTTCAGTACAGAACTGCACAGTACAGTCCATCAGTACAGGACAGCACAGCACAGCCCTTAAGTACGGACAGCACATACAAGCCCTTCAGTACAGGAGTGCACAGTACAAGCCCTTCAGTACAGGACAGCACAGCACAGCCCTTCAGTACAAGACAGCACAGTACAAGCGCTTCAGTACAGGACAGCAAAGTACAGTCCTTCAGTACAGGACAACACAGTACAAGCCCTTCAGTACAGGACAGCACAGTTCAACCCTTCAGTACAGGACAGCACAGTAGAAGCCTTTAAGTACAGGACAGCACAGTACAAGCCCGTCTGTACAGGACAGCACAGTACAAGCCTTTCAGTACAGGGCAGCACAGCAAATTCCTTCAGTACAGGACAGCGCAGCACAAGCCCTTCAATACACGACAGCACAGTACAAGCCCTTCAGTACAGGACTACACAGTACAGTCCTTCAGTACAGGACAACACAGTACAAGCCCTTCAGTACAAGACAGCACAGTACAAGCCCTTCAGTACAGGAGAGCACAACACAGCCCTTCAGTACAAGACAGCACAGTACAGCCCTTCAGTACAGGACAGCACAGTACAAGCCCTTTAGTACAGGAGAGCACAGTACAGCCCTTCAGTACAGGACAGCACAGCACAAGCCCTTCAGTACACGACAGCAGAGTACAGCCCTTCAGTACAGGACAGCACAGTACAGCCCTTCAGTACAGGACCGCACAGTACAAGCCTTTCAGTACAGGACTGCACAGTACAGCCCTTCAGTACAGGACACAGTACAAGCCTTTCAGTACAGGACAGAACAGTACAGCCCTTCAATACAGGACAGCACAGCACAGCAGAGTACAGTACATTCCTTCTGTACAGGACAGCACAGTACAAGCCCTTCAGTACAGGACTGCACAGTACAGTCCTTCAGTACAGGTCAGCACAGCACATCCCTTCAGTACGAACAGCACAGTAGAAGCCTTTCAGTACAGGACAGCACAGTACAGCCCTTCAGTACAGGACAGCACAGTACAAGCCCTTCAGTACAGGACTGCACTGTACAAGCCCTTCAGTACAGGACAGCACAGCACAGCCCTTCAGTACAAGACAGCACAGTACAAGAGCTTCAGTACAGGACAGCAAAGTACAGTCCTTCAGTACAGGACAACACAGTACAAGCCCTTCAGTACGGACAGCACAGTAGAAGCCTTTCAGTACAGAACTGCACAGTACAGGACAGCACAGCACAGCCCTTAAGTACGGACAGCACAGTACAAGCCCTTCAGTACAGTACTGCAAAATACAAGCCCTTCAGTACAGGACTGCACAGTACAAGCCCTTCAGTACAGGACAGCACAGCACAGACCTTCAGTACAAGACAGCACAGTACAAGCGCTTCAGTACAGGACAGCAAAGTACAGTCCTTCAGTACAGGACAACACAGTACAAGCCCTTCAGTACAGGACAGCACAGTGCAGTCCTTCAGTACGGACAGCACAGTAGAAGCCTTTCAGAACAGAACTGCACAGTACAGTCCATCAGTACAGGACAGCACAGTACAGCCCTTAAGTATGGACAGCACAGTACAAGCCCTTCAGTACAGTACTGCACAATACAAGCCTTTCAGTACAGGACAGCACAGTACAAGCCCTTCAGTACAGGACTGCACAGTACAAGCCCTTCAGTACAGGACTGCACAGCACAGCCCTTCAGTACAAGACAGCACATACAAGCGCTTCAGTACAGGACAGCAAAGTACAGTCCTTCAGTACAGGACAACACAGTACAAGCCCTTCAGTACAGGACAGCACAGTGCAGTCCTTCAGTACGGACAGCACAGTAGAAGCCTTTCAGTACAGAACTGCACAGTACAGTCCATCAGTACAGGACAGCACAGCACAGCCCTTAAGTACGGACAGCACATACAAGCCCTTCAGTACAGGACTGCACAGTACAAGCCCTTCAGTACAGGACAGCACAGCACAGCCCTTCAGTACAAGACAGCACAGTACAAGCGCTTCAGTACAGGACAGCAAAGTACAGTCCTTCAGTACAGGACAACACAGTACAAGCCCTTCAGTACAGGACAGCACAGTATAGTCCTTCAGTACAGGACAGCACAGTTCAACCCTTCAGTACAGGACAGCAGTGTAGAAGCCTTTAAGTACAGGACAGCACAGTACAAGCCCGTCTGTACAGGACAGCACAGTACAAGCCTTTCAGTACAGGGCAGCACAGCAAATTCCTTCAGTACAGGACAGCGCAGCACAAGCCCTTCAATACACGACAGCACAGTACAAGCCCTTCAGTACAGGACTACACAGTACAGTCCTTCAGTACAGGACAGCACAGTACAAGCCCTTCAGTACAAGACAGCACAGTACAAGCCCTTCAGTACAGGAGAGCACAACACAGCCCTTCAGTACAAGACAGCACAGTACAGCCCTTCAGTACAGGACAGCACAGTACAAGCCCTTTAGTACAGGAGAGCACAGTACAGCCCTTCAGTACAGGACAGCACAGTACAAGCCCTTCAGTACAGGACTGCACAGTACAAGCCCTTCAGTACAGGACAGCACAGTACAGTCATTCAGTACAGGACAGCACAGTACAAGCCCTTCTGTAAAGGACTGCACAGTACAGTCCTTCAGTACAGGACAGCACAGTACAAGCCCTTCAGTACAGGACTGCACAGTACAGCCCTTCAGTACAGGACAGCACAGTACAGTCATTCAGTACAGGACAGCACAGTACAAGCCCTTTAGTACAGGAGAGCACAGTACAGCCCTTCAGTACAGGACAGCACAGTACAAGCCCTTCAGTACAGGACTGCACAGTACAAGCCCTTCAGTACAGGACAGCACAGTACAGTCATTCAGTACAGGACAGCACAGTACAAGCCCTTCTGTAAAGGACTGCACAGTACAGTCCTTCAGTACAGGACAGCACAGTACAAGCCCTTCAGTACAGGACTGCACAGTACAGTCCTTCAGTACAGGTCAGCACAGCACATCCCTTCAGTACGAACAGCACAGTAGAAGCCTTTCAGTACAGGACAGCACAGTACAGCCCTTCAGTACAGGACAGCACAGTACAAGCCCTTCAGTACAGGACTGCACAGTACAAGCCCTTCAGTACAGGACAGCACAGCACAGCCCTTCAGTACAAGACAGCACAGTACAAGAGCTTCAGTACAGGACAGCAAAGTACAGTCCTTCAGTACAGGACAACACAGTACAAGCCCTTCAGTACGGACAGCACAGTAGAAGCCTTTCAGTACAGAACTGCACAGTACAGGACAGCACAGCCCAGCCCTTAAGTACGGACAGCACAGTACAAGCCCTTCAGTACAGTACTGCAAAATACAAGCCCTTCAGTACAGGACTGCACAGTACAAGCCCTTCAGTACAGGACAGCACAGCACAGACCTTCAGTACAAGACAGCACAGTACAAGCGCTTCAGTACAGGACAGCAAAGTACAGTCCTTCAGTACAGGACAACACAGTACAAGCCCTTCAGTACAGGACAGCACAGTGTAGTCCTTCAGTACGGACAGCACAGTAGAAGCCTTTCAGTACAGAACTGCACAGTACAGTCCATCAGTACAGGACAGCACAGTACAGCCCTTAAGTATGGACAGCACAGTACAAGCCCTTCAGTACAGTACTGCACAATACAAGCCTTTCAGTACAGGACAGCACAGTACAAGCCCTTCAGTACAGGACTGCACAGTACAAGCCCTTCAGTACAGGACTGCACAGCACAGCCCTTCAGTACAAGACAGCACATACAAGCGCTTCAGTACAGGACAGCAAAGTACAGTCCTTCAGTACAGGACAACACAGTACAAGCCCTTCAGTACAGGACAGCACAGTGCAGTCCTTCAGTACGGACTGCACAGTAGAAGCCTTTCAGTACAGAACTGCACAGTACAGTCCATCAGTACAGGACAGCACAGCACAGCCCTTAAGTACGGACAGCACATACAAGCCCTTCAGTACAGGACTGCACAGTACAAGCCCTTCAGTACAGGACAGCACAGCACAGCCCTTCAGTACAAGACAGCACAGTACAAGCGCTTCAGTACAGGACAGCAAAGTACAGTCCTTCAGTACAGGACAACACAGTACAAGCCCTTCAGTACAGGACAGCACAGTATAGTCCTTCAGTACAGGACAGCACAGTTCAACCCTTCAGTACAGGACAGCACAGTAGAAGCCTTTAAGTACAGGACAGCACAGTACAAGCCCGTCTGTACAGGACAGCACAGTACAAGCCTTTCAGTACAGGGCAGCACAGCAAATTCCTTCAGTACAGGACAGCACAGCACAAGCCCTTCAATACACGACAGCACAGTACAAGCCCTTCAGTACAGGACTACACAGTACAGTCCTTCAGTACAGGACAGCACAGTACAAGCCCTTCAGTACAAGACAGCACAGTACAAGCCCTTCAGTACAGGAGAGCACAACACAGCCCTTCAGTACAAGACAGCACAGTACAGCCCTTCAGTACAGGACAGCACAGTACAAGCCCTTTAGTACAGGAGAGCACAGTACAGCCCTTCAGTACAGGACAGCACAGTACAAGCCCTTCAGTACAGGACTGCACAGTACAAGCCCTTCAGTACAGGACAGCACAGTACAGTCATTCAGTACAGGACAGCACAGTACAAGCCCTTCTGTAAAGGACTGCACAGTACAGTCCTTCAGTATAGGACAGCACAGTACAAGCCCTTCAGTACAGGACTGCACAGTACAGCCCTTCAGTACAGGACAGCACAGTACAAGCCCTTCAGTACAGGACAGTACAGCACTTCGGTACAGGACAGCACAGTACAGCCCTTCAGTACAGGACAGAACAGCACTTCGGTACAGGACAGCACAGTACAGCCCTTCAGTTCAGGACAGTACAGCACTTCGGTACAGGACAGCACAGTACAAGCCCTTTAGTACAGGACAGCACAGTACAAGCCCTTTAGTACAGGAGAGCACAGTACAGCCCTTCAGTACAGGACAGCACAGTACAAGCCCTTCAGTACAGAACTGCACAGTGCAAGCCCTTCAGTACAGGACTGCACAGTACAGTCCTTCAGTACAGGACAGCACAGTACAAGCCCTTCAGTACAGGACAATACAGCCCTTCAGTACAGGACAGCACAGTACAAGCCCTTCAGTACAGGACAGCACAGTACAGCCCTTCAGTACAGGACAGCACAGTACAACCCATCAGTACAGGACAGCACAGTACAAGCCCTCAGGACAGAACAGCACAATACAAGCCCTTTAGTACAGGAGAGCCCAGTACAGTCCTTCAGTACAGGACAGCACAGCACAAGCCCTTCAGTACACGACAGCACAGTACAGCTCTTCAGTACAGGACATCACAGTACAAGCCCTTCAGTACAGCACTGCACAGTACAGCCCTTCAGTACAGGACAGCACAGTACAGCCCTTCAGTACAGGACAGCACAGTACAACCCATCAGTACAGGACAGCACAGTACAAGCCCTCAGGACAGAACAGCACAGTACAAGCCCTTTAGTACAGGAGAGCCCAGTACAGTCCTTCAGTACAGGACAGCACAGCACAAGCCCTTCAGTACACGACAGCACAGTACAGCTCTTCAGTACAGGACATCACAGTACAAGCCCTTCAGTACAGCACTGCACAGTACAAGCCCTTCAGCACAGGACAGCACAGTACAGTCGTTCAGTACAGGACAGCACAGTACAAGCCCTTCAGTACAGGACTGCACAGTACAGTCCTTCAGTACAGGACAGCACAGTACAAGCCCTTCAGTACAGGACAGTACAGCACTTTGGTACAGGACAGCACAGTACAGCCCTTCAGTACAGGACAGTACAGCACTTCGGTACAGGACAGCACATTACAGCCCTTCAGTACAGGACAGCACAGTAGAAGCCTTTGAGTACAGGCCTGCACAGTACAAGCCCTTCAGTACAGGACAGAACAGTACAGCCCTTCAGTACAGAACAGCACAGTACAGCCCTTCAGTACAGAACAGCACAGTACATTCCTTCAGTATAAGACAGCACAGTGGAAGCCTTTCAGTACAGGACTGCACAGTACAGTCCTTCAGTACAGGACAGCACAGCACAGTACAAGCCCTTCTGTAGAGGACAGCACAGTACAGTACTTCAGTACTGGACAGCACAGCCCTTCAGTACAGAACAGCACAGTACATTCCTTGTACAGGACAGCACAGTAGAAGCCTTTCAGTACAGGACAGCACAGTACAGTCCTTCAGTACGTACAGCACAGTAGAAGCCCTTCAGTACAGTACAGCACAGTACAGTCCTTCAGTACAGGACAGCACAGTACAGTCCTTTGTACGGACAGCACAGTACAGCTCTTCAGTACAGGACAGTACAGCACTTCGGTACAGGACAGCACAGTACAAGCCCTTCAGTACAGGAAAGCACAGTACAAACCTTCAGTAGAGGACAGCACAGTACAAGCCCTTCAGTACAGGACAGCACAGTACAAGCCCTTTAGTACAGGAGAGCACAGTACAGCCCTTCAGTACAGGACAGCACAGTACAAGCCCTTCAGTACAGGACTGCACAGTACAAGCCCTTCAGTACAGGACAGCACAGTACAGTCATTCAGTACAGGACAGCACAGTACAAGCCCTTCAGTACAGGACTGCACAGTACAGTCCTTCAGTACAGGACAGCACAGTACAAGCCCTTCAGTACAGGACAATACAGCCCTTCAGTACAGGACAGCACAATACAAGCCCTTCAGTACAGGACAGCACAGTACAGCCCTTCAGTACAGGACAGCAGAGTACAACCTTTCAGTACAGGACAGCACAGTACAAGCCCTCAGGACCGGACAGCACAGTACAAGCCCTTTAGTACAGGAGAGCCCAGTACAGTCCTTCAGTACAGGACAGCACAGCACAAGCCCTTCAGTACACGACAGCACAGTACAGCCCTTCAGTACAGGACAGCACAGTACAGCCCTTCAGTACAGGACCGCACAGTACAAGCCTTTCAGTACAGGACTGCACAGTACAGCCCTTCAGTACAGGACAGCACAGTACAAGCCCTTCAGTACAGGACAGCACAGTACAAGCCTTTCAGTACAGGACAGAACAGTACAGCCCTTCAATACAGGACAGCACAGCACAGCAGAGTACAGTACATTCCTTCTGTACAGGACAGCACAGTACAACCCCTTCAGTACAAGACTGCACAGTACAGTCCTTCAGTACAGGACAGCACAGCACATCCCTTCAGTACGGACAGCACAGTAGAAGCCTTTCAGTACAGGACAGCACAGTACAAGCCCTTCAGTACAGGACTGCACAGTACAAGCCCTTCAGTACAGGACAGCACAGCACAGCCCTTCAGTACAAGACAGCACAGTACAAGCTCTTCAGTACAGGACAGCAAAGTACAGTCCTTCAGTACAGGACAACACAGTACAAGCCCTTCAGTACGGACAGCACAGTAGAAGCCTTTCAGTACAGAACTGCACAGTACAGTCCTTCAGTACAGGACAGCACAGCACAGCACTTAAGTACGGACAGCACAGTACAAGCCCTTCAGTACAGTACTGCACAATACAAGCCCTTCAGTACAGGACTGCACAGTACAAGCCCTTCAGCACAGGACAGCACAGCACAGCCCTTCAGTACAAGACAGCACAGTACAAGCGCTTCAGTATAGGACAGCAAAGTACAGTCCTTCAGTACAGGACAACACAGTACAAGCCCTTCAGTACAGGACAGCACAGTGCAGTCCTTCAGTACGGACAGCACAGTAGAAGCCTTCATTACAGGAGAGCACAGTACAGTCCTTCAGTACAGGACAGCACAGTACAACCCTTCAGTACAGGACAGCACAGTAGAAGCCTTTAAGTACAGGACAGCACAGTACAAGCCCGTCTGTACAGGACAGCACAGTACAAGCCTTTCAGTACAGGGCAGCACAGCACTTCGGTACAGGACAGCACAGTACAAGCCCTTCAGTACAGGAAAGCACAGTACAAACCTTCAGTAGAGGACAGCACAGTACAAGCCCTTCAGTACAGGACAGCACAGTACAAGCCCTTTAGTACAGGAGAGCACAGTACAGTCCTTCAGTACAGGACAGCACAGTACAGCCCTTCAGTACAGGACAGCACAGTACAACCCTTCAGTACAGGACAGCACAGTACAACCCTTCAGTACAGGACAGCACAGTACAAGCCCTCAGGACAGGACAGCACAGTACAAGCCCTTTAGTACAGGAGAGCCCAGTACAGTCCTTCTGTACAGGACAGCACAGCACAAGCCCTTCAGTACACGACAGCACAGTACAGCCCTTCAGTACAAGACAGCACAGTACAACCCTTCAGTACAAGAGAGCACAGTACAGTCAATCAGTACAGGACAGCACAGCACAAGCCCTTCAGTACGGACAGCACAGTACAAGCCCTTCAGTACAGGACAGCACAATACAAGCCCTTCAGTAATGGAGAGCACAGTACAGCCCTTCAGTACAGGACAGCACAGTACAAGCACTTCAGTACAGCACTGCACAGTACAAGCCCTTCAGTACAGGACAGCACAGTACAGTCGTTCAGTACAGGACAGCACAGTACAAGCCCTTCAGTACGGACAGCATAGTACAAGCCCTTCAGTACAGGACTGCACAGTACAGCCCTTCAATACAGGACAGCACAGCACAAGCCCTTCAATACACGACAGCACAGTACAGCCCTTCAGTACAGGAGAGCACAGCACAGCCGTTCAGTACAAGACAGCACAGTACAAGCCCTTCAGTACAGGACAGCACAGTACAAGCCCTTCAGTACATGACAGCACAGTACAGCCCTTCAGTACAAGACAGCACAGTACAAGCCCTTCAGTACAGGACAGCACAGTACAGCCCTTCAGTACAAGACAGCTCAGTACAGCCCTTCAGTACAAGACAGCACAGTACAGCCCTTCAGTACTGCAGAGCACAGTACAGCCCTTCAGTACAAGACAGCACAGTACAGCCCTTCAGTACAGGAGAGCACAGCACAAGCCCTTCAATACACGACAGCACAGTACAAGCCCTTCAGTACAGGACAGCACAGTACAGTCATTCAGTACAGGACAGCACAGTACATGCCCTTCAGTACAGGACTGCACAGTACAGTCCTTCAGTACAGGACAGCACAGTACAAGCCCTTCAGTACAAGACAGCACAGTACAAGCCCTTCAGTAGAGGAGAGCACAACACAGCCCTTCAGTACAAGACAGCACAGTACAGCCCTTCAGTACAGGACTGCACAGTAGAAGCCCTTCAGTACAGGACAGCACAGTACAGTCATTCAGTACAGGACAGCACAGTACAAGCCCTTCAGTACAGGACTGCACAGTACAGTCCTTCAGTACAGGACAGCACAGTACAAGCCCTTCAGTACAGGACAATACAGCCGTTCAGTACAGGACAGCACAGTACAAGCCCTTCAGTACAGGACAGCACAGTACAGCCCTTCAGTACAGGACAGCACAGTACAACCCTTCAGTACAAGACAGCACAGTACAAGCCCTTCAGTACAGGACTGCACAGTACAAGCCCGTCAGTACAGGACAGCACAGTACAGTCATTCAGTACAGGACAGCACAGTACAAGCCCTTCAATACAGGACTGCACAGTACAGTCCATCAGTACAGGACAGCACAGTACAAGCCCTTCAGTACAGGACAATACAGCCCTTCAGTACAGGACAGCACAGTACAAGCCCTTCAGTACAGGACAGCACAGTACAGCCCTTCAGTACAGGACAGCACAGTACAACCCTTCAGTACAGGACAGCACAGTACAAGCCCTCAGGACAGGACAGCAAATTACAAGCCCTTTAGTACAGGAGAGCCCAGTACAGTCCTTCAGTACAGGACAGCACAGCACAAGCCCTTCAGTACACGACAGCAAAGTACAGCCCTTCAGTACAAGACAGCACAGTACAACCCTTCAGTACAAGAGAGCACAGTACAGTCAATCAGTACAGGACAGCACAGCACAAGCCCTTCAGTACGGACAGCACAGTACAAGCCCTTCAGTACAGGACAGCACAGTACAAGCCCTTCAGTACAGGAGAGCACAGTACAGCCCTTCAGTACGGACAGCACAGCACAAGCCCTTCAGTACACGACAGAACAGTACAGCCTTTCAGTACAGGACAGCACAGTACAAGCCCTTCAGTACAGCACTGCACAGTACAAGCCCTTCAGTACAGGACAGCACAGTACAGTCGTTCAGTACAGGACAGCACAGTACAAGCCCTTCAGTACGGACAGCACAGTACAAGCCCTTCAGTACAGGACTGCACAGTATAGTCCTTCAGTAAAGGACAGCACAGTACAAGCCCTTCAGTACAAGACAGCACAGTACAAGCCCTTCAGTACAGGAGACCACAGTACAGCCCTTCAATACAGGACAGCACAGCACAAGCCCTTCAATACACGACAGCACAGTACAGCCCTTCAGTACAGGAGAGCACAGCACAGCCGTTCAGTACAAGGCAGCACAGTACAAGCCCTTCAGTACAGGACAGCACAGTACAGCCCTTCAGTACAAGACAGCTCAGTACAGCCCGTCAGTACAAGACAGCACAGTACAGCCCTTCAGTACAGGACAGCACAGCACAAGCCCTTCAATACACGACAGCACAGTACAGTCGTTCAGTACAGGACAGCACAGTACAAGCCCTTCAGTACACAACAGCACAGTACAGCCCTTCAGTACAAGACAGCACAGTACATGCACTTCAGTACAGGAGAGCACAACACAGTCCTTCAGTACAAGACAGCACAGTACAGCCCTTCAGTACAGGAGAGCACAGTACAGCCCTTCAGTACAGGACAGCACAGCACAAGCCCTTCAATACACGACAGCACAGAACAAGCCCTTCAGTACAGGACTGCACAGTACAGTCCTTCAGTACAGGACAGCACAGTACAAGCCCTTCAGTACAGGACTGCACAGTACAAGCCCTTCAGTACAGGACAGCATAGTACAGTCCTTCAGTACAGGACAGCACAGTACAAGCCCTTCAGTACAGGACTGCACAGTACAAGCCCTTCAGTACAGGACAGCACAGTACAGTCATTCAGTACAGGACAGCACAGTACAAGCCCTTCAGTACATGACTGCACAGTACAGTCCTTCAGTACAGGACAGCACAGTATAAGCCCTTCAGTACAGGACAATACAGCCCTGCAGTACAGGACAGCACAGTACAAGCCCTCAGGACAGAACAGCACAATACAAGCCCTTTAGTACAGGAGAGCCCAGTACAGTCCTTCAGTACAGGACAGCACAGCACAAGCCCTTCAGTACACGACAGCACAGTACAGCCCTTCAGTACAGGACAGCACAGTACAAGCCCTTCAGTACAGCACTGCACAGTACAAGCCCTTCAGCACAGGACAGCACAGTACAGTCGTTCAGTACAGGACAGCACAGTACAAGCCCTTCAGAACAGGACTGCACAGTACAGTCCTTCAGTACAGGACAGCACAGTACTAGCCCTTCAGTACGGACAGCACAGTACAAGCCCTTCAGTACAGGACAGCACAGTACAAGCCCTTCAGTACAGTAGAGCACAGTACAGCCCTTCAGTACGGACAGCACAGCACAAGCCCTTCAGTACACGACAGAACAGTACAGCCCTTCAGTACAGGACAGCACAGTACAGCCCTTCAGTACAGGACAGCACAGTACAAGCCCTTCAGTACGGACAGCACAGTACAAGCCCTTCAGTACAGGACTGCACAGTACAAGCCCTTCAGTACAGGACAGCACAGTACAGTCGTTCAGTACAGGACAGCACAGTACAAGCCCTTCAGTACGGACAGCACAGTACAAGCCCTTCAGTACAGGACTGCACAGTATAGTCCTTCAGTAAAGGACAGCACAGTACAAGCCCTTCAGTACAAGACAGCACAGTACAAGCCCTTCAGTACAGGAGAGCACAGTACAGCCCTTCAATACAGGACAGCACAGCACAAGCCCTTCAATACACGACAGCACAGTACAGCCCTTCAGTACAGGAGAGCACAGCACAGCCGTTCAGTACAAGGCAGCACAGTACAAGCCCTTCAGTACAGGACAGCACAGTACAGCCCTTCAGTACAAGACAGCTCAGTACAGCCCGTCAGTACAAGACAGCACAGTACAGCCCTTCAGTACAGGACAGCACAGCACAAGCCCTTCAGTACACAACAGCACAGTACAGCCCTTCAGTACAAGACAGCACAGTACAGCCCTTCAGTACAGGACACAGTACAAGCCTTTCAGTACAGGACAGAACAGTACAGCCCTTCAATACAGGACAGCACAGCACAGCAGAGTACAGTACATTCCTTCTGTACAGGACAGCACAGTACAAGCCCTTCAGTACAGGACTGCACAGTACAGTCCTTCAGTACAGGTCAGCGCAGCACATCCCTTCAGTACGAACAGCACAGTAGAAGCCTTTCAGTACAGGACAGCACAGTACAGCCCTTCAGTACAGGACAGCACAGTACAAGCCCTTCAGTACAGGACTGCACAGTACAAGCCCTTCAGTACAGGACAGCACAGCACAGCCCTTCAGTACAAGACAGCACAGTACAAGAGCTTCAGTACAGGACAGCAAAGTACAGTCCTTCAGTACAGGACAACACAGTACAAGCCCTTCAGTACGGACAGCACAGTAGAAGCCTTTCAGTACAGAACTGCACAGTACAGGACAGCACAGCACAGCCCTTAAGTACGGACAGCACAGTACAAGCCCTTCAGTACAGTACTGCACAATACAAGCCCTTCAGTACAGGACTGCACAGTACAAGCCCTTCAGTACAGGACAGCACAGCACAGACCTTCGGTACAAGACAGCACAGTACAAGCGCTTCAGTACAGGACAGCAAAGTACAGTCCTTCAGTACAGGACAACACAGTACAAGCCCTTCAGTACAGGACAGCACAGTGCAGTCCTTCAGTACGGACAGCACAGTAGAAGCCTTTCAGTACAGAACTGCACAGTACAGTCCATCAGTACAGGACAGCACAGTACAGCCCTTAAGTATGGACAGCACAGTACAAGCCCTTCAGTACAGTACTGCACAATACAAGCCTTTCAGTACAGGACAGCACAGTACAAGCCCTTCAGTACAGGACTGCACAGTACAAGCCCTTCAGTACAGGACTGCACAGCACAGCCCTTCAGTACAAGACAGCACATACAAGCGCTTCAGTACAGGACAGCAAAGTACAGTCCTTCAGTACAGGACAACACAGTACAAGCCCTTCAGTACAGGACAGCACAGTGCAGTCCTTCAGTACGGACAGCACAGTAGAAGCCTTTCAGTACAGAACTGCACAGTACAGTCCATCAGTACAAGACAGCACAGTACAGCCCTTCAGTACAGGACAGCACAGCACAAGCCCTTCAGTACACGACAGCACAGTACAGCCCTTCAGTACAGGACAGCACAGTACAAGCCCTTCAGTACAGCACTGCACAGTACAAGCCCTTCAGCACAGGACAGCACAGTACAGTCGTTCAGTACAGGACAGCACAGTACAAGCCCTTCAGAACAGGACTGCACAGTACAGTCAATCAGTACAGGACAGCACAGCACAAGCCCTTCAGTACAGGACAGCACAGTACAAGCCCTTCAGTACAGGACAGCACAGTACAAGCCCTTCAGTGCAGTAGAGCACAGTACAGCCCTTCAGTACGGACAGCACAGCACAAGCCCTTCAGTACACGACAGAACAGTACAGCCTTTCAGTACAGGACAGCACAGTACAAGCCCTTCAGTACAGCACTGCACAGTACAAGCCCTTCAGTACAGGACAGCACAGTACAGTCGTTCAGTACAGGACAGCACAGTACAAGCCCTTCAGTACGGACAGCACAGTACAAGCCCTTCAGTACGGGACTGCACAGTATAGTCCTTCAGTAAAGGACAGCACAGTACAAGCCCTTCAGTACAAGACAGCACAGTACAAGCCCTTCAGTACAGGAGAGCACAGTACAGCCCTTCAATACAGGACAGCACAGCACAAGCCCTTCAATACACGACAGCACAGTACAGCCCTTCAGTACAGGAGAGCACAGCACAGCCGTTCAGTACAAGGCAGCACAGTACAAGCCCTTCAGTACAGGACAGCACAGTACAGCCCTTCAGTACAAGACAGCTCAGTACAGCCCGTCAGTACAAGACAGCACAGTACAGCCCTTCAGTACAGGACAGCACAGCACAAGCCCTTCAATACACGACAGCACAGTACAGCCCTTCAGTACAGGACAGCACAGTACAAGCCCTTCAGTACACAACAGCACAGTACAGCCCTTCAGTACAAGACAGCACAGTACAAGCACTTCAGTACAGGAGAGCACAACACAGCCCTTCAGTACAAGACAGCACAGTACAGCCCTTCAGTACAGGAGAGCACAGTACAGCCCTTCAGTACAAGACAGCACAGTACAGCCCTTCAGTACAGGACAGCACAGCACAAGCCCTTCAATACACGACAGCACAGAACAAGCCCTTCAGTACAGGACTGCACAGTACAGTCCTTCAGTACAGGACAGCACAGTACAAGCCTTTCAGTACAGGACTGCACAGTACAAGCCCTTCAGTACAGGACAGCACAGTACAGTCATTCAGTACAGGACAGCACAGTACAAGCCCTTCAGTACAGGACTGCACAGTACAGTCCTTCAGTACAGGACAGCACAGTACAAGCCCTTCAGTACAGGACAATACAGCCCTTCAGTACAGGACAGCACAGTACAAGCCCTTCAGTACAGGACAGCACAGTACAGCCCTTCAGTACAGGACAGCACAGTACAACCCATCAGTACAGGACAGCACAGTACAAGCCCTCAGGACAGAACAGCACAATACAAGCCCTTTAGTACAGGAGAGCCCAGTACAGTCCTTCCGTACAGGACAGCAGAGCACAAGCCCTTCAGTACACGACAGCACAGTACAGCCCTTCAGTACAGGACAGCACAGTACAAGCCCTTCAGTACAGCACTGCACAGTACAAGCCCTTCAGCACAGGACAGCACAGTACAGTCGTTCTGTACAGGACAGCTCAGTACAAGCCCTTCAGAACAGGACTGCACAGTACAGTCCTTCAGTACAGGACAGCACTGTACTAGCCCTTCAGTACAGGACAGTACAGCACTTTGGTACAGGACAGCACAGTACAGCCCTTCAGTACAGGACAGTACAGCACTTCGGTACAGGACAGCACAGTACAGCCCTTCAGTACAGGACAGTACAGCACTTCGGTCCAGGACAGCACAGTACAAGCCCTTCAGTACAGGAAAGCACAGTACAAACCTTCAGTAGAGGACAGCACAGTACAAGCCCTTCAGTACAGGACAGCACAGTACAAGCCCTTTAGTACAGGAGAGCACAGTACAGCCCTTCAGTACAGGACAGCACAGTACAAGCCCTTCAGTACAGGACTGCACAGTACAAGCCCTTCAGTACAGGACAGCACAGTACAGACATTCAGTACAGGACAGCACAGTACAAGCCCTTCAGTACAGGACTGCACAGTACAGCCCTTCAGTACAGGACAGCACAGTACAACCTTTCAGTACAGGACAGCACAGTACAAGCCCTCAGGACAGGACAGCACAGTACAAGCCCTTTAGTACAGGAGAGCCCAGTACAGTCCTTCAGTACAGGACAGCACAGCACAAGCCCTTCAGTACACGACAGCACAGTACAGCCCTTCAGTACAGGACTGCACAGTACAGCCCTTCAGTACAGGACCGCACAGTACAAGCCTTTCAGTACAGGACTGCACAGTACAGCCCTTCAGTACAGGACACAGTACAAGCCTTTCAGTACAGGACAGAACAGTACAGCCCTTCAATACAGGACAGCACAGCACAGCAGAGTACAGTACATTCCTTCTGTACAGGACAGCACAGTACAAGCCCTTCAGTACAGGACTGCACAGTACAGTCCTTCAGTACAGGTCAGCACAGCACATCCCTGCAGTACGAACAGCACAGTAGAAACCTTTCAGTACAGGACAGCACAGTACAGCCCTTCAGTACAGGACAGCACAGTACAAGCCCTTCAGTACAGGACTGCACAGTACAAGCCCTTCAGTACAGGACAGCACAGCACAGCCCTTCAGTACAAGACAGCACAGTACAAGAGCTTCAGTACAGGACAGCAAAGTACAGTCCTTCAGTACAGGACAACACAGTACAAGCCCTTCAGTACGGACAGCACAGTAGAAGCCTTTCAGTACAGAACTGCACAGTACAGGACAGCACAGCACAGCCCTTAAGTACGGACAGCACAGTACAAGCCCTTCAGTACAGTACTGCACAATACAAGCCCTTCAGTACAGGACTGCACAGTACAAGCCCTTCAGTACAGGACAGCACAGCACAGACCTTCGGTACAAGACAGCACAGTACAAGCGCTTCAGTACAGGACAGCAAAGTACAGTCCTTCAGTACAGGACAACACAGTACAAGCCCTTCAGTACAGGACAGCACAGTGCAGTCCTTCAGTACGGACAGCACAGTAGAAGCCTTTCAGTACAGAACTGCACAGTACAGTCCATCAGTACAGGACAGCACAGTACAGCCCTTAAGTATGGACAGCACAGTACAAGCCCTTCAGTACAGTACTGCACAATACAAGCCTTTCTGTACAGGACAGCACAGTACAAGCCCTTCAGTACAGGACTGCACAGTACAAGCCCTTCAGTACAGGACTGCACAGCACAGCCCTTCAGTACAAGACAGCACATACAAGCGCTTCAGTACAGGACAGCAAAGTACAGTCCTTCAGTACAGGACAACACAGTACAAGCCCTTCAGTACAGGACAGCACAGTGCAGTCCTTCAGTACGGACAGCACAGTAGAAGCCTTTCAGTACAGAACTGCACAGTACAGTCCATCAGTACAGGACAGCACAGTACAAGCCCTTCAGTACACAACAGCACAGTACAGCCCTTCAGTACAAGACAGCACAGTACAAGCACTTCAGTACAGGAGAGCACAACACAGCCCTTCAGTACAAGACAGCACAGTACAGCCCTTCAGTACAGGAGAGCACAGTACAGCCCTTCAGTACAAGACAGCACAGTACAGCCCTTCAGTACAGGACAGCACAGCACAAGCCCTTCAATACACGACAGCACAGAACAAGCCCTTCAGTACAGGACTGCACAGTACAGTCCTTCAGTACAGGACAGCACAGTACAAGCCTTTCAGTACAGGACTGCACAGTACAAGCCCTTCAGTACAGGACAGCACAGTACAGTCATTCAGTACAGGACAGCACAGTACAAGCCCTTCAGTACAGGACTGCACAGTACAGTCCTTCAGTACAGGACAGCACAGTACAAGCCCTTCAGTACAGGACAATACAGCCCTTCAGTACAGGACAGCACAGTACAAGCCCTTCAGTACAGGACAGCACAGTACAGCCCTTCAGTACAGGACAGCACAGTACAACCCATCAGTACAGGACAGCACAGTACAAGCCCTCAGGACAGAACAGCACAATACAAGCCCTTTAGTACAGGAGAGCCCAGTACAGTCCTTCCGTACAGGACAGCAGAGCACAAGCCCTTCAGTACACGACAGCACAGTACAGCCCTTCAGTACAGGACAGCACAGTACAAGCCCTTCAGTACAGCACTGCACAGTACAAGCCCTTCAGCACAGGACAGCACAGTACAGTCGTTCTGTACAGGACAGCTCAGTACAAGCCCTTCAGAACAGGACTGCACAGTACAGTCCTTCAGTACAGGACAGCACTGTACTAGCCCTTCAGTACAGGACAGTACAGCACTTTGGTACAGGACAGCACAGTACAGCCCTTCAGTACAGGACAGTACAGCACTTCGGTACAGGACAGCACAGTACAGCCCTTCAGTACAGGACAGTACAGCACTTCGGTCCAGGACAGCACAGTACAAGCCCTTCAGTACAGGAAAGCACAGTACAAACCTTCAGTAGAGGACAGCACAGTACAAGCCCTTCAGTACAGGACAGCACAGTACAAGCCCTTTAGTACAGGAGAGCACAGTACAGCCCTTCAGTACAGGACAGCACAGTACAAGCCCTTCAGTACAGGACTGCACAGTACAAGCCCTTCAGTACAGGACAGCACAGTACAGACATTCAGTACAGGACAGCACAGTACAAGCCCTTCAGTACAGGACTGCACAGTACAGCCCTTCAGTACAGGACAGCACAGTACAACCTTTCAGTACAGGACAGCACAGTACAAGCCCTCAGGACAGGACAGCACAGTACAAGCCCTTTAGTACAGGAGAGCCCAGTACAGTCCTTCAGTACAGGACAGCACAGCACAAGCCCTTCAGTACACGACAGCACAGTACAGCCCTTCAGTACAGGACTGCACAGTACAGCCCTTCAGTACAGGACCGCACAGTACAAGCCTTTCAGTACAGGACTGCACAGTACAGCCCTTCAGTACAGGACACAGTACAAGCCTTTCAGTACAGGACAGAACAGTACAGCCCTTCAATACAGGACAGCACAGCACAGCAGAGTACAGTACATTCCTTCTGTACAGGACAGCACAGTACAAGCCCTTCAGTACAGGACTGCACAGTACAGTCCTTCAGTACAGGTCAGCACAGCACATCCCTGCAGTACGAACAGCACAGTAGAAACCTTTCAGTACAGGACAGCACAGTACAGCCCTTCAGTACAGGACAGCACAGTACAAGCCCTTCAGTACAGGACTGCACAGTACAAGCCCTTCAGTACAGGACAGCACAGCACAGCCCTTCAGTACAAGACAGCACAGTACAAGAGCTTCAGTACAGGACAGCAAAGTACAGTCCTTCAGTACAGGACAACACAGTACAAGCCCTTCAGTACGGACAGCACAGTAGAAGCCTTTCAGTACAGAACTGCACAGTACAGGACAGCACAGCACAGCCCTTAAGTACGGACAGCACAGTACAAGCCCTTCAGTACAGTACTGCACAATACAAGCCCTTCAGTACAGGACTGCACAGTACAAGCCCTTCAGTACAGGACAGCACAGCACAGACCTTCGGTACAAGACAGCACAGTACAAGCGCTTCAGTACAGGACAGCAAAGTACAGTCCTTCAGTACAGGACAACACAGTACAAGCCCTTCAGTACAGGACAGCACAGTGCAGTCCTTCAGTACGGACAGCACAGTAGAAGCCTTTCAGTACAGAACTGCACAGTACAGTCCATCAGTACAGGACAGCACAGTACAGCCCTTAAGTATGGACAGCACAGTACAAGCCCTTCAGTACAGTACTGCACAATACAAGCCTTTCTGTACAGGACAGCACAGTACAAGCCCTTCAGTACAGGACTGCACAGTACAAGCCCTTCAGTACAGGACTGCACAGCACAGCCCTTCAGTACAAGACAGCACATACAAGCGCTTCAGTACAGGACAGCAAAGTACAGTCCTTCAGTACAGGACAACACAGTACAAGCCCTTCAGTACAGGACAGCACAGTGCAGTCCTTCAGTACGGACAGCACAGTAGAAGCCTTTCAGTACAGAACTGCACAGTACAGTCCATCAGTACAGGACAGCACAGCACAGCCCTTAAGTACGGACAGCACATACAAGCCCTTCAGTTACAGGACTGCACAGTACAAGCCCTTCAGTACAGGACAGCACAGCACAGCCCTTCAGTACAAGACAGCACAGTACAAGCGCTTCAGTACAGGACAGCAAAGTACAGTCCTTCAGTACAGGACAACACAGTACAAGCCCTTCAGTACAGGACAGCACAGTATAGTCCTTCAGTACAGGACAGCACAGTTCAACCCTTCAGTACAGGACAGCACAGTAGAAGCCTTTAAGTACAGGACAGCACAGCAAATTCCTTCAGTACAGGACAGCACAGCACAAGCCCTTCAGTACAAGACAGCACAGTACAGCCCTTCAGTACAGGACAGCACAGTACAAGCCCTTTAGTACGGGAGAGCACAGTACAGCCCTTCAGTACAGGACAGCACAGTACAAGCCCTTCAGTACAGGACTGCACAGTACAAGCCCTTCAGTACAGGACAGCACAGTACAGTCATTCAGTACAGGACAGCACAGTACAAGCCCTTCAGTACAGGACTGCACAGTACAGTCCTTCAGTACAGGACAGCACAGTACAAGCCCTTCAGTACAGGACAATACAGCCCTTCAGTACAGGACAGCACAGTACAAGCCCTTCAGTACAGGACAGCACAGTACAGCCCTTCAGTACAGGACAGCACAGTACAACCCATCAGTACAGGACAGCACAGTACAAGCCCTCAGGACAGAACAGCACAATACAAGCCCTTTAGTACAGGAGAGCCCAGTACAGTCCTTCAGTACAGGACAGCACAGCACAAGCCCTTCAGTACACGACAGCACAGTACAGCCCTTCAGTACAGGACAGCACAGTACAACCCATCAGTACAGGACAGCACAGTACAAGCCCTCAGGACAGAACAGCACAATACAAGCCCTTTAGTACAGGAGAGCCCAGTACAGTCCTTCAGTACAGGACAGCAGAGCACAAGCCCTTCAGTACACGACAGCACAGTACAGCCCTTCAGTACAGGACAGCACAGTACAAGCCCTTCAGTACAGCACTGCACAGTACAAGCCCTTCAGCACAGGACAGCACAGTACAGTCGTTCTGTACAGGACAGCTCAGTACAAGCCCTTCAGAACAGGACTGCACAGTACAGTCCTTCAGTACAGGACAGCACTGTACTAGCCCTTCAGTACAGGACAGTACAGCACTTTGGTACAGGACAGCACAGTACAGCCCTTCAGTACAGGACAGTACAGCACTTCGGTACAGGACAGCACAGTACAGCCCTTCAGTACAGGACAGTACAGCACTTCGGTCCAGGACAGCACAGTACAAGCCCTTCAGTACAGGAAAGCACAGTACAAACCTTCAGTAGAGGACAGCACAGTACAAGCCCTTCAGTACAGGACAGCACAGTACAAGCCCTTTAGTACAGGAGAGCACAGTACAGCCCTTCAGTACAGGACAGCACAGTACAAGCCCTTCAGTACAGGACTGCACAGTACAAGCCCTTCAGTACAGGACAGCACAGTACAGACATTCAGTACAGGACAGCACAGTACAAGCCCTTCAGTACAGGACTGCACAGTACAGTCCTTCAGTACAGGACAGCACAGTACAAGCCCTTCAGTACAGGACAATACAGCCCTTCAGTACAGGACAGCACAGTACAAGCCCTTCAGTACAGGACAGCACAGTACAGCCCTTCAGTACAGGACAGCACAGTACAACCTTTCAGTACAGGACAGCACAGTACAAGCCCTCAGGACAGGACAGCACAGTACAAGCCCTTTAGTACAGGAGAGCCCAGTACAGTCCTTCAGTACAGGACAGCACAGCACAAGCCCTTCAGTACACGACAGCACAGTACAGCCCTTCAGTACAGGACTGCACAGTACAGCCCTTCAGTACAGGACCGCACAGTACAAGCCTTTCAGTACAGGACTGCACAGTACAGCCCTTCAGTACAGGACACAGTACAAGCCTTTCAGTACAGGACAGAACAGTACAGCCCTTCAATACAGGACAGCACAGCACAGCAGAGTACAGTACATTCCTTCTGTACAGGACAGCACAGTACAAGCCCTTCAGTACAGGACTGCACAGTACAGTCCTTCAGTACAGGTCAGCACAGCACATCCCTTCAGTACGAACAGCACAGTAGAAACCTTTCAGTACAGGACAGCACAGTACAGCCCTTCAGTACAGGACAGCACAGTACAAGCCCTTCAGTACAGGACTGCACAGTACAAGCCCTTCAGTACAGGACAGCACAGCACAGCCCTTCAGTACAAGACAGCACAGTACAAGAGCTTCAGTACAGGACAGCAAAGTACAGTCCTTCAGTACAGGACAACACAGTACAAGCCCTTCAGTACGGACAGCACAGTAGAAGCCTTTCAGTACAGAACTGCACAGTACAGGACAGCACAGCACAGCCCTTAAGTACGGACAGCACAGTACAAGCCCTTCAGTACAGTACTGCACAATACAAGCCCTTCAGTACAGGACTGCACAGTACAAGCCCTTCAGTACAGGACAGCACAGCACAGACCTTCGGTACAAGACAGCACAGTACAAGCGCTTCAGTACAGGACAGCAAAGTACAGTCCTTCAGTACAGGACAACACAGTACAAGCCCTTCAGTACAGGACAGCACAGTGCAGTCCTTCAGTACGGACAGCACAGTAGAAGCCTTTCAGTACAGAACTGCACAGTACAGTCCATCAGTACAGGACAGCACAGTACAGCCCTTAAGTATGGACAGCACAGTACAAGCCCTTCAGTACAGTACTGCACAATACAAGCCTTTCTGTACAGGACAGCACAGTACAAGCCCTTCAGTACAGGACTGCACAGTACAAGCCCTTCAGTACAGGACTGCACAGCACAGCCCTTCAGTACAAGACAGCACATACAAGCGCTTCAGTACAGGACAGCAAAGTACAGTCCTTCAGTACAGGACAACACAGTACAAGCCCTTCAGTACAGGACAGCACAGTGCAGTCCTTCAGTACGGACAGCACAGTAGAAGCCTTTCAGTACAGAACTGCACAGTACAGTCCATCAGTACAGGACAGCACAGCACAGCCCTTAAGTACGGACAGCACATACAAGCCCTTCAGTTACAGGACTGCACAGTACAAGCCCTTCAGTACAGGACAGCACAGCACAGCCCTTCAGTACAAGACAGCACAGTACAAGCGCTTCAGTACAGGACAGCAAAGTACAGTCCTTCAGTACAGGACAACACAGTACAAGCCCTTCAGTACAGGACAGCACAGTATAGTCCTTCAGTACAGGACAGCACAGTTCAACCCTTCAGTACAGGACAGCACAGTAGAAGCCTTTAAGTACAGGACAGCACAGCAAATTCCTTCAGTACAGGACAGCACAGCACAAGCCCTTCAGTACAAGACAGCACAGTACAGCCCTTCAGTACAGGACAGCACAGTACAAGCCCTTTAGTACGGGAGAGCACAGTACAGCCCTTCAGTACAGGACAGCACAGTACAAGCCCTTCAGTACAGGACTGCACAGTACAAGCCCTTCAGTACAGGACAGCACAGTACAGTCATTCAGTACAGGACAGCACAGTACAAGCCCTTCTGTAAAGGACTGCACAGTACAGTCCTTCAGTACAGGACAGCACAGTACAAGCCCTTCAGTACAGGACTGCACAGTACAGCCCTTCAGTACAGGACAGCACAGTACAAGCCCTTCAGTACAGGACAGTACAGCACTTCGGTACAGTGACAGCACAGTACAGCCCTTCAGTACAGGACAGAACAGCACTTCGGTACAGGACAGCACAGTACAGCCCTTCAGTTCAGGACAGTACAGCACTTCGGTACAGGACAGCACAGTACAAGCCCTTCAGTACAGGACAGCACAGTACAGTCATTCAGTACAGGACAGCACAGTACAGTCCTTTGTACGGACAGCACAGTAGAAGCCTTTCAGTACAGGACTGCACAGTACAGTCCTTCAGTACAGGACAGCACAGCACAGTACAAGCCCTTCTGTAGAGGACAGCACAGTACAGTACTTCAGTACTGGACAGCACAGCCCTTCAGTACAGAACAGCACAGTACATTCCTTGTACAGGACAGCACAGTAGAAGCCTTTCAGTACAGGACAGCACAGTACAGTCCTTCAGTACGTACAGCACAGTAGAAGCCCTTCAGTACAGTACAGCACAGTACAGTCCTTCAGTACAGGACAGCACAGTACAGTCCTTTGTACGGACAGCACAGTAGAAGCCTTTCAGTACAGGACAGCACAGTACAGTCCTTCAGTACAGGACAGCACAGTACAAGCCCTTCAGTAAAGGACAGCACAGTACAGTCCTTCAGTACAGGACAGCACAGTACAGTACAAGCCCTTCAGTACAGGACAGCACAGTACAGTCCTTCAGTACGGACAACTCCGTTGAAGACTTTCAGTACAGGAGAGCACAGTACAGTCCTTCAGTACAGGACAGTACAGCACAGCCCTTCAGTACGGTCAGCACAGCACATGCCCTTCAGTACAGGACTGCACAGTACAAGCTCTTCAGTACAGGACTGCACAGTACAAGCCCTTCAGTACAGGACAGCACAGTACAGTCCTTCAGTACAGGACAGCACAGCACAGTACAGCCCTTCAGGACAGCACAGCACAGTACACGCCCTTCTGTAGAGGACAGCACAGTACAGTACTTCAGTACAGGACAGCACAGCACAGTACAAACCCTTCAGTACAGGACAGCACAGTACAGTCCTTCAGTACGTACAGCACAGTAGAAGCCTTTCAGTACAGGACAGCACAGTACAAGCCCTTCAATACACGACAGCACAGTACAGCCCTTCAGTACATGACAGCACAGTACAAGCCCTTCAGTACACGACAGCACAGTACAGCCCTTCAGTACAAGACAGCACAGTACAAGCCCTTCAGTACAGGAGAGCACAACACAGCCCTTCAGTTCAAGACAGCACAGTACAGTCCTTCAGTACAGGAGAGCACAGTACAGCCCTTCAGTACAAGACAGCACCGTACAGCCCTTCAGTACAGGACAGCACAGCACAAGCCCTTCAATACACCACAGCCCAGTACAAGCCCTTCAGTACAGGACAGCACAGTACAGTCATTCAGTACAGGACAGCACAGTACAAGCCCTTCAGTACAGGACTGCACAGTACAGTCCTTCAGTACAGGACAGCACAGTACAAGCCCTTCAGTACAAGACAGCACAGTACAAGCCCTTCAGTACAGGAGAGCACAACACAGCCCTTCAGTACAAGACAGCACAGTACAGCACTTCAGTACAGGACAGCACAGTACAAGCCCTTCAGTACAGGACAGCACAGTACAAGTGCTTCAGTACAGGACAGCACAGTACAGTCATTCAGTACAGGACAGCACAGTACAAGCCCTTCAGTACAGGACTGCACAGTACAGTCCATAGGAACAGGACAGCACAGTACAAGCCCTTCAGTACAGGACAATACAGCCCTTCAGTACAGGACAGCACAGTACAAGCCCTTCAGTACAGGACAGCACAGTACAGCCCTTCAGTACAGGACAGCACAGTACAACCCTTCAGTACAGGACAGCACAGTACAAGCCCTCCAGTACAGGACTGCACAGTACAAGCCATTCAGTACAGGACAGCACAGTACAGCCCTTCAGTACAGGAGAGCACAGCACATCCGTTCAGTACAAGACAGCACAGTACAAGCCCTTCAGTACAGGACAGCACAGTACAAGCCCTTCAGTACATGACAGCACAGTACAGCCCTTCAGAACAAGACAGCACAGTACAAGCCCTTCAGTACAGGACAGCCCAGTACAGCCCTTCAGTAGAAGACTGCTCAGTACAGCCCTTCAGTACAAGACAGCACAGTACAGCCCTTCAGTACAAGACAGCACAGCACAAGCCCTTCAATACACGACAGCACAGTACAGCCCTTCAGTACAGGACAGCACAGTACAAGCCCTTCAGTACACGACAGCACAGTACAGCCCTTCAGTACAAGACAGCACAGTACAAGCCCTTCAGTACAGGAGAGCACAACACAGCCCTTCAGTACAAGACAGCACAGTACAAGCGCTTCAGTACAGGACAGCAAAGTACAGTCCTTCAGTACAGGACAACACAGTACAAGCCCTTCAGTACAGGACAGCACAGTGCAGTCCTTCAGTACGGACAGCACAGTAGAAGCCTTTCAGTACAGAACTGCACAGTACAGTCCATCAGTACAGGACAGCACAGTACAGCCCTTAAGTATGGACAGCACAGTACAAGCCCTTCAGTACAGTACTGCACAATACAAGCCTTTCAGTACAGGACAGCACAGTACAAGCCCTTCAGTACAGGACTGCACAGTACAAGCCCTTCAGTACAGGACTGCACAGCACAGCCCTTCAGTACAAGACAGCACATACAAGCGCTTCAGTACAGGACAGCAAAGTACAGTCCTTCAGTACAGGACAACACAGTACAAGCCCTTCAGTACAGGACAGCACAGTGCAGTCCTTCAGTACGGACAGCACAGTAGAATCCTTTCAGTACAGAACTGCACAGTACAGTCCATCAGTACAGGACAGCACAGCACAGCCCTTAAGTACGGAGAGCACATACAAGCCCTTCAGTTACAGGACTGCACAGTACAAGCCCTTCAGTACAGGACAGCACAGCACAGCCCTTCAGTACAAGACAGCACAGTACAAGCGCTTCAGTACAGGACAGCAAAGTACAGTCCTTCAGTACAGGACAACACAGTACAAGCCCTTCAGTACAGGACAGCACAGTATAGTCCTTCAGTACAGGACAGCACAGTTCAACCCTTCAGTACAGGACAGCACAGTAGAAGCCTTTAAGTACAGGACAGCACAGCAAATTCCTTCAGTACAGGACAGCACAGCACAAGCCCTTCAGTACAAGACAGCACAGTACAGCCCTTCAGTACAGGACAGCACAGTACAAGCCCTTTAGTACGGGAGAGCACAGTACAGCCCTTCAGTACAGGACAGCACAGTACAAGCCCTTCAGTACAGGACTGCACAGTACAAGCCCTTCAGTACAGGACAGCACAGTACAGTCATTCAGTACAGGACTGCACAGTACAAGCCCTTCTGTAAAGGACTGCACAGTACAGTCCTTCAGTACAGGACAGCACAGTACAAGCCCTTCAGTACAGGACTGCACAGTACAGCCCTTCAGTACAGGACAGCACAGTACAAGCCCTTCAGTACAGGACAGTACAGCACTTCGGTACAGTGACAGCACAGTACAGCCCTTCAGTACAGGACAGAACAGCACTTCGGTACAGGACAGCACAGTACAGCCCATCAGTTCAGGACAGTACAGCACTTCGGTACAGGACAGCACAGTACAAGCCCTTCAGTACAGGACAGCACAGTACAAGCCCTTTAGTACAGGAGAGCACAGTACAGCCCTTCAGTACAGGACAGCACAGTACAAGCCCTTCAGTACAGAACTGCACAGTACAAGCCCTTCAGTACAGGACAGCACAGTACAGTCAATCAGTACAGGACAGCACAGTACAAGCCCTTCAGTACAGGACTGCACAGTACAGTCCTTCAGTACAGGACAGCACAGTACAAGCCCTTCAGTACAGGACAATACAGCCCTTCAGTACAGGACAGCACAGTACAAGCCCTTCAGTAAAGGACAGCACAGTACAGTCCTTCAGTACAGGACAGCACAGTACAGTACAAGCCCTTCAGTACAGGACAGCACAGTACAGTCCTTCAGTACGGACAACTCCGTTGAAGACTTTCAGTACAGGAGAGCACAGTACAGTCCTTCAGTACAGGACAGTACAGCACAGCCCTTCAGTACGGTCAGCACAGCACATGCCCTTCAGTACAGGACTGCACAGTACAAGCTCTTCAGTACAGGACTGCACAGTACAAGCCCTTCAGTACAGGACAGCACAGTACAGTCCTTCAGTACAGGACAGCACAGCACAGTACAGCCCTTCAGGACAGCACAGCACAGTACACGCCCTTCTGTAGAGGACAGCACAGTACAGTACTTCAGTACAGGACAGCACAGCACAGTACAAACCCTTCAGTACAGGACAGCACAGTACAGTCCTTCAGTACGTACAGCACAGTAGAAGCCTTTCAGTACAGGACAGCACAGTACAAGCCCTTCAATACACGACAGCACAGTACAGCCCTTCAGTACATGACAGCACAGTACAAGCCCTTCAGTACACGACAGCACAGTACAGCCCTTCAGTACAAGACAGCACAGTACAAGCCCTTCAGTACAGGAGAGCACAACACAGCCCTTCAGTTCAAGACAGCACAGTACAGTCCTTCAGTACAGGAGAGCACAGTACAGCCCTTCAGTACAAGACAGCACCGTACAGCCCTTCAGTACAGGACAGCACAGCACAAGCCCTTCAATACACCACAGCCCAGTACAAGCCCTTCAGTACAGGACAGCACAGTACAGTCATTCAGTACAGGACAGCACAGTACAAGCCCTTCAGTACAGGACTGCACAGTACAGTCCTTCAGTACAGGACAGCACAGTACAAGCCCTTCAGTACAAGACAGCACAGTACAAGCCCTTCAGTACAGGAGAGCACAACACAGCCCTTCAGTACAAGACAGCACAGTACAGCACTTCAGTACAGGACAGCACAGTACAAGCCCTTCAGTACAGGACAGCACAGTACAAGTGCTTCAGTACAGGACAGCACAGTACAGTCATTCAGTACAGGACAGCACAGTACAAGCCCTTCAGTACAGGACTGCACAGTACAGTCCATAGGAACAGGACAGCACAGTACAAGCCCTTCAGTACAGGACAATACAGCCCTTCAGTACAGGACAGCACAGTACAAGCCCTTCAGTACAGGACAGCACAGTACAGCCCTTCAGTACAGGACAGCACAGTACAACCCTTCAGTACAGGACAGCACAGTACAAGCCCTCCAGTACAGGACTGCACAGTACAAGCCATTCAGTACAGGACAGCACAGTACAGCCCTTCAGTACAGGAGAGCACAGCACATCCGTTCAGTACAAGACAGCACAGTACAAGCCCTTCAGTACAGGACAGCACAGTACAAGCCCTTCAGTACATGACAGCACAGTACAGCCCTTCAGAACAAGACAGCACAGTACAAGCCCTTCAGTACAGGACAGCCCAGTACAGCCCTTCAGTAGAAGACTGCTCAGTACAGCCCTTCAGTACAAGACAGCACAGTACAGCCCTTCAGTACAAGACAGCACAGCACAAGCCCTTCAATACACGACAGCACAGTACAGCCCTTCAGTACAGGACAGCACAGTACAAGCCCTTCAGTACACGACAGCACAGTACTGCCCTTCAGTACAAGACAGCACAGTACAAGCCCTTCAGTACAGGAGAGCACAACACAGCCCTTCAGTACAAGACAGCACAGTACAAGCGCTTCAGTACAGGACAGCAAAGTACAGTCCTTCAGTACAGGACAACACAGTACAAGCCCTTCAGTACAGGACAGCACAGTGCAGTCCTTCAGTACGGACAGCACAGTAGAAGCCTTTCAGTACAGAACTGCACAGTACAGTCCATCAGTACAGGACAGCACAGTACAGCCCTTAAGTATGGACAGCACAGTACAAGCCCTTCAGTACAGTACTGCACAATACAAGCCTTTCAGTACAGGACAGCACAGTACAAGCCCTTCAGTACAGGACTGCACAGTACAAGCCCTTCAGTACAGGACTGCACAGCACAGCCCTTCAGTACAAGACAGCACATACAAGCGCTTCAGTACAGGACAGCAAAGTACAGTCCTTCAGTACAGGACAACACAGTACAAGCCCTTCAGTACAGGACAGCACAGTGCAGTCCTTCAGTACGGACAGCACAGTAGAATCCTTTCAGTACAGAACTGCACAGTACAGTCCATCAGTACAGGACAGCACAGCACAGCCCTTAAGTACGGAGAGCACATACAAGCCCTTCAGTTACAGGACTGCACAGTACAAGCCCTTCAGTACAGGACAGCACAGCACAGCCCTTCAGTACAAGACAGCACAGTACAAGCGCTTCAGTACAGGACAGCAAAGTACAGTCCTTCAGTACAGGACAACACAGTACAAGCCCTTCAGTACAGGACAGCACAGTATAGTCCTTCAGTACAGGACAGCACAGTTCAACCCTTCAGTACAGGACAGCACAGTAGAAGCCTTTAAGTACAGGACAGCACAGCAAATTCCTTCAGTACAGGACAGCACAGCACAAGCCCTTCAGTACAAGACAGCACAGTACAGCCCTTCAGTACAGGACAGCACAGTACAAGCCCTTTAGTACGGGAGAGCACAGTACAGCCCTTCAGTACAGGACAGCACAGTACAAGCCCTTCAGTACAGGACTGCACAGTACAAGCCCTTCAGTACAGGACAGCACAGTACAGTCATTCAGTACAGGACTGCACAGTACAAGCCCTTCTGTAAAGGACTGCACAGTACAGCCCTTCAGTACAGGACAGCACAGTACAAGCCCTTCAGTAAAGGACAGCACAGTACAGTCCTTCAGTACAGGACAGCACAGTACAGTACAAGCCCTTCAGTACAGGACAGCACAGTACAGTCCTTCAGTACGGACAACTCCGTTGAAGACTTTCAGTACAGGAGAGCACAGTACAGTCCTTCAGTACAGGACAGTACAGCACAGCCCTTCAGTACGGTCAGCACAGCACATGCCCTTCAGTACAGGACTGCACAGTACAAGCTCTTCAGTACAGGACTGCACAGTACAAGCCCTTCAGTACAGGACAGCACAGTACAGTCCTTCAGTACAGGACAGCACAGCACAGTACAGCCCTTCAGGACAGCACAGCACAGTACACGCCCTTCTGTAGAGGACAGCACAGTACAGTACTTCAGTACAGGACAGCACAGCACAGTACAAACCCTTCAGTACAGGACAGCACAGTACAGTCCTTCAGTACGTACAGCACAGTAGAAGCCTTTCAGTACAGGACAGCACAGTACAAGCCCTTCAATACACGACAGCACAGTACAGCCCTTCAGTACATGACAGCACAGTACAAGCCCTTCAGTACACGACAGCACAGTACAGCCCTTCAGTACAAGACAGCACAGTACAAGCCCTTCAGTACAGGAGAGCACAACACAGCCCTTCAGTTCAAGACAGCACAGTACAGTCCTTCAGTACAGGAGAGCACAGTACAGCCCTTCAGTACAAGACAGCACCGTACAGCCCTTCAGTACAGGACAGCACAGCACAAGCCCTTCAATACACCACAGCCCAGTACAAGCCCTTCAGTACAGGACAGCACAGTACAGTCATTCAGTACAGGACAGCACAGTACAAGCCCTTCAGTACAGGACTGCACAGTACAGTCCTTCAGTACAGGACAGCACAGTACAAGCCCTTCAGTACAAGACAGCACAGTACAAGCCCTTCAGTACAGGAGAGCACAACACAGCCCTTCAGTACAAGACAGCACAGTACAGCACTTCAGTACAGGACAGCACAGTACAAGCCCTTCAGTACAGGACAGCACAGTACAAGTGCTTCAGTACAGGACAGCACAGTACAGTCATTCAGTACAGGACAGCACAGTACAAGCCCTTCAGTACAGGACTGCACAGTACAGTCCATAGGAACAGGACAGCACAGTACAAGCCCTTCAGTACAGGACAATACAGCCCTTCAGTACAGGACAGCACAGTACAAGCCCTTCAGTACAGGACAGCACAGTACAGCCCTTCAGTACAGGACAGCACAGTACAACCCTTCAGTACAGGACAGCACAGTACAAGCCCTCCAGTACAGGACTGCACAGTACAAGCCATTCAGTACAGGACAGCACAGTACAGCCCTTCAGTACAGGAGAGCACAGCACATCCGTTCAGTACAAGACAGCACAGTACAAGCCCTTCAGTACAGGACAGCACAGTACAAGCCCTTCAGTACATGACAGCACAGTACAGCCCTTCAGAACAAGACAGCACAGTACAAGCCCTTCAGTACAGGACAGCCCAGTACAGCCCTTCAGTAGAAGACTGCTCAGTACAGCCCTTCAGTACAAGACAGCACAGTACAGCCCTTCAGTACAAGACAGCACAGCACAAGCCCTTCAATACACGACAGCACAGTACAGCCCTTCAGTACAGGACAGCACAGTACAAGCCCTTCAGTACACGACAGCACAGTACAGCCCTTCAGTACAAGACAGCACAGTACAAGCCCTTCAGTACAGGAGAGCACAACACAGCCCTTCAGTACAAGACAGCACAGTACAAGCGCTTCAGTACAGGACAGCAAAGTACAGTCCTTCAGTACAGGACAACACAGTACAAGCCCTTCAGTACAGGACAGCACAGTGCAGTCCTTCAGTACGGACAGCACAGTAGAAGCCTTTCAGTACAGAACTGCACAGTACAGTCCATCAGTACAGGACAGCACAGTACAGCCCTTAAGTATGGACAGCACAGTACAAGCCCTTCAGTACAGTACTGCACAATACAAGCCTTTCAGTACAGGACAGCACAGTACAAGCCCTTCAGTACAGGACTGCACAGTACAAGCCCTTCAGTACAGGACTGCACAGCACAGCCCTTCAGTACAAGACAGCACATACAAGCGCTTCAGTACAGGACAGCAAAGTACAGTCCTTCAGTACAGGACAACACAGTACAAGCCCTTCAGTACAGGACAGCACAGTGCAGTCCTTCAGTACGGACAGCACAGTAGAATCCTTTCAGTACAGAACTGCACAGTACAGTCCATCAGTACAGGACAGCACAGCACAGCCCTTAAGTACGGAGAGCACATACAAGCCCTTCAGTTACAGGACTGCACAGTACAAGCCCTTCAGTACAGGACAGCACAGCACAGCCCTTCAGTACAAGACAGCACAGTACAAGCGCTTCAGTACAGGACAGCAAAGTACAGTCCTTCAGTACAGGACAACACAGTACAAGCCCTTCAGTACAGGACAGCACAGTATAGTCCTTCAGTACAGGACAGCACAGTTCAACCCTTCAGTACAGGACAGCACAGTAGAAGCCTTTAAGTACAGGACAGCACAGCAAATTCCTTCAGTACAGGACAGCACAGCACAAGCCCTTCAGTACAAGACAGCACAGTACAGCCCTTCAGTACAGGACAGCACAGTACAAGCCCTTTAGTACGGGAGAGCACAGTACAGCCCTTCAGTACAGGACAGCACAGTACAAGCCCTTCAGTACAGGACTGCACAGTACAAGCCCTTCAGTACAGGACAGCACAGTACAGTCATTCAGTACAGGACAGCACAGTACAAGCCCTTCTGTAAAGGACTGCACAGTACAGTCCTTCAGTACAGGACAGCACAGTACAAGCCCTTCAGTACAGGACTGCACAGTACAGCCCTTCAGTACAGGACAGCACAGTACAAGCCCTTCAGTACAGGACAGTACAGCACTTCGGTACAGTGACAGCACAGTACAGCCCTTCAGTACAGGACAGAACAGCACTTCGGTACAGGACAGCACAGTACAGCCCATCAGTTCAGGACAGTACAGCACTTCGGTACAGGACAGCACAGTACAAGCCCTTCAGTACAGGACAGCACAGTACAAGCCCTTTAGTACAGGAGAGCACAGTACAGCCCTTCAGTACAGGACAGCACAGTACAAGCCCTTCAGTACAGAACTGCACAGTACAAGCCCTTCAGTACAGGACAGCACAGTACAGTCAATCAGTACAGGACAGCACAGTACAAGCCCTTCAGTACAGGACTGCACAGTACAGTCCTTCAGTACAGGACAGCACAGTACAAGCCCTTCAGTACAGGACAATACAGCCCTTCAGTACAGGACAGCACAGTACAAGCCCTTCAGTACAGGACAGCACAGTACAAGCCCTTCAGTACAGGACTGCACAGTACAGTCCTTCAGTACAGGACAGCACAGTACAAGCCCTTCAGTACAAGACAGCACAGTACAAGCCCTTCAGTACAGGAGAGCACAACACAGCCCTTCAGTACAAGACAGCACAGTACAGCACTTCAGTACAGGACAGCACAGTACAAGCCCTTCAGTACAGGACAGCACAGTACAAGTGCTTCAGTACAGGACAGCACAGTACAGTCATTCAGTACAGGACAGCACAGTACAAGCCCTTCAGTACAGGACTGCACAGTACAGTCCATAGGAACAGGACAGCACAGTACAAGCCCTTCAGTACAGGACAATACAGCCCTTCAGTACAGGACAGCACAGTACAAGCCCTTCAGTACAGGACAGCACAGTACAGCCCTTCAGTACAGGACAGCACAGTACAACCCTTCAGTACAGGACAGCACAGTACAAGCCCTCCAGTACAGGACTGCACAGTACAAGCCATTCAGTACAGGACAGCACAGTACAGCCCTTCAGTACAGGAGAGCACAGCACATCCGTTCAGTACAAGACAGCACAGTACAAGCCCTTCAGTACAGGACAGCACAGTACAAGCCCTTCAGTACATGACAGCACAGTACAGCCCTTCAGAACAAGACAGCACAGTACAAGCCCTTCAGTACAGGACAGCCCAGTACAGCCCTTCAGTAGAAGACTGCTCAGTACAGCCCTTCAGTACAAGACAGCACAGTACAGCCCTTCAGTACAAGACAGCACAGCACAAGCCCTTCAATACACGACAGCACAGTACAGCCCTTCAGTACAGGACAGCACAGTACAAGCCCTTCAGTACACGACAGCACAGTACAGCCCTTCAGTACAAGACAGCACAGTACAAGCCCTTCAGTACAGGAGAGCACAACACAGCCCTTCAGTACAAGACAGCACAGTACAAGCGCTTCAGTACAGGACAGCAAAGTACAGTCCTTCAGTACAGGACAACACAGTACAAGCCCTTCAGTACAGGACAGCACAGTGCAGTCCTTCAGTACGGACAGCACAGTAGAAGCCTTTCAGTACAGAACTGCACAGTACAGTCCATCAGTACAGGACAGCACAGTACAGCCCTTAAGTATGGACAGCACAGTACAAGCCCTTCAGTACAGTACTGCACAATACAAGCCTTTCAGTACAGGACAGCACAGTACAAGCCCTTCAGTACAGGACTGCACAGTACAAGCCCTTCAGTACAGGACTGCACAGCACAGCCCTTCAGTACAAGACAGCACATACAAGCGCTTCAGTACAGGACAGCAAAGTACAGTCCTTCAGTACAGGACAACACAGTACAAGCCCTTCAGTACAGGACAGCACAGTGC